>NC_133312.1:4898522-4901264 GCF_012295235.1 Primulina huaijiensis | reverse complement strand
AGAATTTTAAAAAATTTATACTAGCCATCGCGGTTCCCCCTCTCTAAATAAATAAATATCTCTGTTTTCGTATTTTCGTGTTATACATTAATTTTTTACGTCACATGTTGTCATGCTTACACCTTATTATTATTGTTAATCTATTTAAATACTTTTTTTTTTTTTTTTTTTTTTTATTTTTTTTTTTTTTTTTTTTCAATTTCATAATTTTCTAACCCCCAAAATTTATATATTCACAGAATAATACATGCTCTCGATATTATTATACGACCCTAAGGTTATCTTTTTATCAATATCACGGAACACCGATAATTTTCAAGTTCTATTCATAAATTTTTTGAGAACAAAATTTTCTTCAATTAAAACACATCAAATAATTCCTCATCAAAATTTTTACTCACGCAATATATTCCAATACAAAGGCTTAATCATGAGAAATTTCCAGATCTTTAAATTTTAAAAAAATACAGATCAGTCAGCAAATACACGAAAAATTAGTCAGTCAATGGTACAAATAAATAAATAAAGCAAGATTTGATATCGTTTTCCGATATATTTTTGGCAATCTCTTTTAGACCGATGCGTTGTCTTAGGACAAAAGATTTTAGCAGCTCGTGCTGAAACGGTCCAAGTGCTATATTTTATCTCCAAATTTAAAGAGTTCACACTAAAATTTCTTCATGTGCACCATCGTTCTACAGTAAAGTTGGTAAATTTGCTTATCGTACGGATTAATTTATAATAATAATAATAATTTAATTATCGTGGGGTCTACAAATAAAGATTTGAACTTGAATTGATAAAGGTCCATTGAACCTCGAGAAAATACATGCATTGGGAATTCAAAGATAATAGAGCAAATCTTATTTATTTTTATTTTTTAACAGAAAACGTATAAGGATTTAACATTACCTATAAACCACGTTAATCATGCAAACTACACGAGAATTTATTGATAAAGAATTGAACATAAATATACATATTTCTTTAACTTGGACACCTCTCAAGAGTGCAAATCGAAGTTATCGATCGAGGAGAGAAATGTGTCAAATTCGTTGTGTAGATGAGACTATTAATTTAGGAAGCGAACAAAGTAGATATAGAAATTTTGGCGGAATAAATACCCAATTTATTTTGTTGATGCAAAATGATCACTATTTTTAATAATTCGTCTCCCAAAATAAAATGACGTCTATTTCAATATGAGTAAGTTTATTATGAGACGAACTCAAAAAATTTGGATTGAATAGATGTCTCATGACTCTCCTATTGAATATAGTATATAGATGAGGTTTTTGGCAAGCTTTAGGGCGCTTACGGCGGACGTCCAATAATTATTCTCCTATTTAAACACTCAATTTAACACATAAAGCTTTGCATACTAATTTAATTTTTTTTATTAAGTCGATATTGGTTTCAAAAAATTAACTATACCGATATAATTAATCTGTTCATTTAGTTTGGTTAAATTTGGGTGACAAATTTTTTTTTTGAAAATTTACATGTATGAACTTTGTAGAACAGAAGACAAAAACTTATATGAGACTGTTTCACAGGTCGTATTTTGTGAGACAGATCTCTTATTTGGGTTATCCATGAAAAGTATTACTTTTTATGCTAAGAGTATTACGTTTTATTGTGAATATCGGTAGAGTTGACCGTCTAACAGATAAAGATTCGTGAGACCATCTCATAAGAGATTTACTTAGGAAGACAAAACTTGTGTGACACGGTCTCACGGGTCGTATTTTGTGAGACAGATCTCTTATTTGGGTTATCTATAAAAAAAAGTATTATTTTTTATGCTAAAAATATTACGTTTTATTGTGAATATCGGTAGAGTTGACCCGTCTCACAGATAAAGATTAGTGATACCGTCTCACAAAAGACCTACTCTGGTAGTAATTCCGTTTTGTCATCTATACTGTATATTTATACACTATATAATAGTTGAACATATTAGAGAAACACCAAACTTTTCATTCTGTGTATATATTAGTAATTATAAGCATTTGTCAACAAACTTTTCCAGTTTTAGATGTAAAATATCATAATTAAGTCAAATATTTGAGAAAATTCATTTTTTTATATAAAAATCATAATTAAACTAATTGTTTTAAAATTTAAATATATTATTTATATGTAACATATATAATATTAAATATCTTTTAAGAGGACCTCTTACTAATATATTTGGTCCAACCTGGTTAAACCAATATAATTATACCTAAATATCCTCAAACATCACGGTGAGTCACATATTCAAGGGATACAAATAGTAATAAATTAAAAACTGTCCACTTTCTCCATCTATTAATATTACGAACTGTAATGCTAGTTTTTTCTCATAATAAACTCCTTTAACTTCTATTTTCCACATTTTGTTTTTATTTTTTAGTTTCTCCATTTATACTGATTTTGAAAATATTAAATTCAATTAGGTAATTTCAAATTTTTGTCTAATTTATACATAAAATATTTATATACGCACTCGCGTAGTGTGTTTATCTCTCTTTAATTCTCCGTATATCTATGATACAGATCACATGTGTCAAGACAAAACAAGAACAATTTATCAATAAAATATTGTTGATTAATCATTATGTTTAAAAATTCTATAAAAAGGGTCACATGCACCATAACCACTCCTATAAACTCTACTCCATGACTGAATAAAACTACTCATTCTTTGTTCATCAAACAACAACACAAGCCCATATATATATATATATATATATATAT
>NC_133312.1:4872807-4893777 GCF_012295235.1 Primulina huaijiensis | reverse complement strand
ATATATATATATATATATATATATATATATTTTCTCCAAGAGGGATACAAAATTCCACTAAAATTAAGAATGGGAAATTGCATCAATTCTTGCAAGAAAACCCTACAAAAAGAGAAGAAACCTCGTGAAAAAGAGCCGAATCGTGATGAAATTAATATTGAGGCCAAGAAGAGTGGGAAAACGAGCTTAAAAATAGTGCTGACAAAGGATGAATTGGAGTGGCTTCTGCTTGAGGTGAAAAACACAGGAGGGAAAAGGCTTGAAGATGTTTTGAAAGAGATACAAAGAAGTAGGGAAAATGGTTTGGTTTGGAGGCCTCGTTTGGATAGCATTATTGAAGAAATGCAAGAGGATACGGAATAATGGAGATATACATACATACATACATACATACATAGACGAGTTGAGTTATTTTACTTCTTGTCCATTTTAGTTATCTTATTATATTTTTATGTCACCCTTTTCTTTTCTTTTCTTTTCTTTATGTGGGTTGTATTAAATTTTTGGATGTGTTTCATGATATGTAGACATGAGACGTATATGCAATAGCGGAGTCAGAAATATGGGATTAGAATTTTAAACTCTAAAATTTTTATTATTTTAAATTAATCTATCCGGACTAATATCATAATATTCCAAAATTATACAAAATTTACATATAAATTTTTCAAAAATTTTGTTTTAGCCCGAGTATTTGTACATATGGCTCCGCCCGTGCATATATGCAGTGAGGTTAAACGTATGCTCTAATATATATTAATTTGGTCCATTTAGTGTTGTGTGCAGATGATTTTGGTCGATTTAGTGTTGTGTGCAGATGATGAAACGACAATTTCGTTTCCCTTATTTTCATGCACATCATCTTTTTTTTTTCTTTTTTTTTTCCATCAATCTCTTGTATAACTTCTAAAGTTTTGTTGTTCCTTTTTTCATTCGAAATAACATATCGGTCATTTTAAGTTTTTTGGGAAAAAATCGAAGCTATCATTAACAATGCACTATCACTCCTCACTAATTTTTACAATTAACATAGGACTCATATTTTAATATAAACCAAATCAATTACAATAAACATTGTACAAACACGCAACGCACGTCAAAGCACTAACATATAATGTATAAAGAATCTACATAGTATTTTGATAGGATCAGTTTGCTTCATTTGGTCCAGATCAAGTTTTGTTAATTTTTATATTGTCCTGATCAATTGTTAAATTATTATGACACCATGTCAATTATGATAGTTATCATATTGCTCAAATTTTTTTTTTATCTATATCTATAATAATATATAAATGTCAATGCCAACACAGTCCTGGTACACAATAAATTACAAAATTATCGATATTCCACTAACTAATTACAAAATTCGACAATACTAACAATAACGACCATGTAGACTCGCAACACGTATATGGTGATGCTAATTAATTTTAGAGTAGTTCTATTGTGACGGTATCCAAGATCTATATTTGTTACATGTATCGACTTGATCTATATTTATCATAAAAGTAATATTTTTAGCATAAAATGTAATAATTTTTCATGAGTTGGGTTAAGTCAATCCGTCTCACAAAAGTATTCAGGTAGACGATCACAGAAGAGTTTTTGTCTTTATTTTAATAATGATTTTAGTTAGACATGCCTGTACCATTCTTCCGGTCAAGGCGACTTGGATTTGGAATTTTTATCGTGTGAAGCTAAGTAACAATTCAATTATCATCCGTTTAGAGCATGTGCAAGGGGCGAGGAAGACGTACGAGGAAGTGTGTCTTCTTTGCCTCTTGGATGGGCAAGCAAGAAGCACGCGAGATTGTAAGTGGGCCTTACACGGAGACTATCAGTGCGGTGATGTCCACTTTTCTTTTCTTTTTTTAGTATTTTTTTTTAAAATTAAATCAATGACCAAATGAATCTGGCCGTTAAAGACCAAAAAAAAAAAAAAAANGGGATGATCTGGCAAGTTGAAGATCAACGACCATATCTATCTCAAGCATAAAAAATTAATTTAAAAAATAAAATCATTAAAAAATCAAAAAAATTAGTTTTTTTTAAATAATGATAAATCACCAATGAATTTTTTTTTAAAATCCAATCATTCTTCTATAAATTAACTTCATTACACATTCAACAACTCACAATTTATTCTATTTTTACTCCAACAATCAAAGTTTTTTACTCTTTCATTTTATTTTCTATCGAAATACGAAATGGATCCATGGAGAAATGATTATATAGACACTCTTTCACCAATTTTTTCTCAATTAAATTCTCGTTATAACTATGACCAGATATTGAGATTTATGTTCAACCAAACTCAATTATCTTAAAATCCTAATGAAGTCCCTACTCCAAAACCAAAAAAGAAATGGAAGAACATTATTGTCGAAGATGGGGTGAAGGCGTCACAAGTAAATATTGGAAAGATACCGAAGATGAACGTCTCATAAATGCATGGTGAAACGCTTCTATCCATCCGATATTTTACAATGTTCAAATCAACGTTAGTTTTTTGGGGCTTGATTTGGAATGAATATAATAATTATGAGTTGTCAAATGGATGGAAAGTATGTATACGGAACAACATGCGACAACAATTCACGGATGTTGCGAAACGAATGTTCATATTCCAAAATAAGTGAAATGAAAACATTCAAACAAAGTGAATCATCATTTGAGACGACTGTATCGAATCTGATTTTTTTTAAAAAAATTCAAGCTCAAACAATGTTCGAGCAAGATTATTGGAGTTCATGATTCGATGAGAATGTTTGGTTAGTATTGAGAGATAATGAAGTTAGCAACACTCACATCAATATGAGATGATGTTATCAACTTTATTTCACATAATAATTGAATAAGCTCTTAGAAGATGAGAGTTTCATTTTGAAAAAAAATATTTAATTCATTATATTATTATAATAAGAAAAAACTCTCTTCAATGTTTTATAGTACAAGTTTATTATTTATTTTACAATTTGGATTGCAATGGGAATTTTCTACAAAAAGTAAAAGCAGACCATCTACCTCGTTTTTCTCTTCAATTATTGTTGGTGTAATAGTGAATGTCCCCAATGATCGTTGTAATATGAATATGTTTGTTTTCTTCTCAGAAAAAAAAAAAATCCGAACCAAATTAAATTATTATAATTGATATGTGGTTTAGTTAATTAAAATTTTAATCTTCTAACAGTTTTTAAATGTTATAGTATAATAAATAAAAAGCTGAGCATTACGTCAAGTGGGGGTGTAGCTCATATGGTAGAGCGCTCGCTTCGCATGCGAGAGGCACGGGGTTCGATTCCCCGCACCTCCATTGTTTGCTTTGTTTTACGCCATAATTTTCCATTTCGTCTTCCTCACGAACTCACAAAATAAGTCCATCTACATTTTCTTGTTCTCCTTGTACAACTACCAAAATCCGTCCATTTATTTTTCTTCCGTATGCTTAAAATTTGTCTCCAGAAAACCAATAATGCACATGACTCTTCAATTGTGTTGCTGCTTCTCCCCGTCACTCCCTCTTCCCACTTTCCACCCACCTAAACACCACCACTGTTGCTTTCTTTTTCCCACAAAGAACAGCCATCCCACTTCGTTTTCAAGTTTCCATCTTTCTGAGAACCTTGTTGCGGCACCTTAGAATTCGGTATCGTAGTCTGAGGAAGGGAAGTTAGTTTCTGAACTGTTTGATGATGAGTTGTTGGGCCGGGTTTCTGCCGCCAAGGATGCGGATGAGGTGCTGGATTTGATTGCGGAAGAGA
This sequence comes from Primulina huaijiensis, assembly GCF_012295235.1. NCBI lineage: Eukaryota > Viridiplantae > Streptophyta > Magnoliopsida > Lamiales > Gesneriaceae > Primulina > Primulina huaijiensis. The sequence continues at coordinate 4,890,013 of NC_133312.1, read as the reverse complement.
CTCTTAAAAATGGGGTTTTTTTTAGTGCTTCTGATTATCATTTGATTCTTTCTGCTGCGCTTGACCGTGGCAATGCTGAGTTGCCTCTCTCTGTTTTTTCCTCCATGCGCTCCAGCTTTGGAGAAGCTCTTTTATGAATACTGGTTTCTTAAGTGAAACTTATTGGGAGATATCTTGGTTAATTAGTTTTTTACCTCTATTTGTTGTAGAATGCATGCTTATGTGATGATTTGCGGTCACGTGCTTTGTGTTCATTCTTTTATTAGTTTTTTCTTGGGATTCAAATTATGTTCCCACCAAGTTAGTGAGCTTAAATAAGCAGAGAGGACCTATGAAAATGCTTGCATCCAACAAAATGAAAACCATTATATTTTCTGATAAAAATTACAGAAATGTTATACACTGGTGCAATCAGATAAAGAATTGGAATGTCATTTCTTTGAAATGATTCTATCTATCCTCATGATTTTGAAGATTGAAATTTTCTTGTTGCAACCACTGATATCTTTCTCATGTTGATTCTCCCCATGTGGATATCACGACTTTGGTTCTAATGTGCAAGATGGGGTGAAAATGCTACATCAGTTGAAAGATGGAGGTGGTCAAGGCCAGATGTAATTACTTACGCATCACCACTCAAGGGTCTTGCTGCATTATTAAGGGTCTCAGATGCCCTAAGAATAATTTACTGTGTTTGCCGAGTGGGGGATCACCCGTTGAAGAGGTATATTTTTCCATTAGATATAATTTGATTGCCTAGACTGTTAGTTGTAGAGGGTGAATTAGCAGAAGCAACCAATTTGATACCTGTTGCAGCATTTTCGGACCTACATTCTGTTGTTGATCATATCGATAAGTGAGAAATATGGCAGACTGGTCTTTGTTCTTGAATTGAGTTTCTTGTGTTTTCCTAATGTGCATTCTGACAACTTTATGTATACTTGTACCTTCCCATTTCGAGGATTGTAATGAGTGCTGATGATACAATGACGTGTGTATATGTTATATATAAAATCGTTACTTGTCTGTAGCTTTGACATTTTGGAACTTGGATCAATCTACAACGCAAGAGAGAAGGACCCTATATGAAATTAGCCATTGGTGAATCGATTAGATCTTCAGTTAGTCATATGTTGAAAAGCCACAAATGGCAGTTTATGTCAGATCATTTAGAAATAGTTATCTTGTTGATTTTAATGTGTGTATATTCTTGATGGAAGTGATTGCATGTTTCTGATTTAAATTCTTAAACTTTTTCTTGTTAACAACATTGAATATGACTACACAGTTTCCTTTTGGAATGGTAGTTTGATGCCCAACTTGTATGATTGCCGCTGCTGTGGCTCAACCACAGCATGGTATTCAGGTAAAGTGCATTTAATTTGTCTGTATGCTAAATCCAGTCATTATCCCAATACTCTTAGGGTTCGCTTGGTTCGTAGGATGTGATAATTGAATGATTAATAATTTGATTGATAAATGTTTGATATGATAAGATATGTAATTTGAGGGATATATAATATTACATGTGGTGTGAATTTAACAAGAGAGATAACATCATGATAAACATATTTATGACCAAAATACCCATCAGTTTCTACAATACATATGCACCAAACATCTAAAACACAAAACAAGAAAGTGTTCATAAAATTTATCTACTGTCAAATATTTTATGCATCAGATGTAACATCAAAAATCACACATAGCTTCAAAGCTGTAGTTTTTTTACGTTTTACTTTCGAATAAGCTTCAGAATTTTTCAGATCTATCCTAAAAAATGAGGATTTATGGTTGGCCCCTTTGAATTTGGAAGTCGCGATTCATCTGCGTTCCTCTCCACGCTTCTTCTGGAGAAAGAGAATTAGGTTTACAAGACCCGCTTGCTATTTTTTTTCATTGAGGTGTATTTTGGTGATCACGTCGTGTCAGTGTTGGTGACTGTAGCCAGATAGATATTGTCCATCTTCAAGGCATGGATTTGTTTTCCAATGTAAAGTTTACAAAACAAATCAAACAAAGTATTAATAAATAATCCGAGCTTAATCATACCTACCAAACCTGGCCTTAAAATATCTAGATTCTTTTTGGAAGTAATGCTGCGTAAAATCAGTGTTGAATTTTTGTTCTGTCTGCTGATTTTGATGTCTGTGAAGGAGAACATAGAATGTGTTTACTGCATTTCTTTAATTTCTATGACTACATTCACAATATAATTGATCACAGACGATGACTGTGCAACTGTTAAGCAAACTAAAGGTCTTTATTGAATAGTGTTATCCTAGTTTGTGAATTTACCAGTTTTGTCTAGTTACTTGTCCTTCAATTCGAGACGTAATTTAGCTCTTTTATGATTAAATTTACCGATAAATCAATTATGAATCAAGACCAGGGAGTATCTAAGTTTATTGGACATGTTAAATAAAGATAGGTTGTACTGTCCCATTGAAATCATTTTTATCCGTAATGATTTCCGGTGTATATCCTTCCTTTGATGGGCTTTTTACAATATTATTGATATAAATATTTTGGCAATTACCTTGCGAAATAATGTCACCCCAATGCTTTTCTGTAGGTTGTTTACAGCCACAGATGAATGGACATTGTAGTGCCCTGAGATTTTAGATTGAGCATAAATTGCTTTTTATTCTGTGGAACTAGTTCGCATAATAGGGTAATGCAAGTGTGATTATCTCGTATCATGATATTGTATGTTAGAGTCCTGTTATATGCTCCATCAACTTTTGTTTTGGCTGAATGAAAATGTTAGAATGTCACTATATGAAGTCACATCAACTTGAAATCTTTTCAGATTGTCTTGTTCAAAGTGCCGCTGCCAGTATGAACTAGTTTCAGGAAACATCCTCACCATTGAATCAGAAGAAATCGGGTAGGGTTACTTTCATTTTGATTTGTTTTCTTTTGTTTCATTGCCTCGTTTTCCTTTATATATACTTTCTTCTTGTCATCTTTATGATTTATGATATCAATCATGTGCACAACCTATATGGTATTGAGTTGGTATATCAATCATCACTGGCGAGAAACTTATTTTGTTTATTTTTTCTCCGGTAGGTAATAGAATAATCAGAATGTAAATACATATGGTGTTGATCCTGGGATATGCACTTTTTCTAAGGATCTCCTCCTACCGAACGCAGCTTGGATGTTCCTGCACGGAAACGAGCGCTACAGTTCTAGCAGATACTAAAGCAAAACATTCCAGCAGCAGTTTATTCCATTGTGGTACATATTTTAATATTAAATATAATCACATTTTTGTTCATACCTCTGATCATTGTTTTTTAGTTGATATTACAAGGTTCAATCCTAGTATTGTCCACTATTTCTCTCTTGCAGGTGGAGACTCCATCTGGGTTGGCTAGAACTAACAGGTTTGCTACTGAAACAGTTGATTTACCCGCTCAGGAAGGTGAAAGAGTGACAATTGCCCTATCAGCTCCATATAGTGTTTACTGAGTATTTGGCCTATTGAAATTGAGTTCAAGAGTCCCAAATTCTACCCTGAGGAGCCTATGTGCCTGAAAAATCGCAGGGATTGCCGAGAATCTCGACTATTGAGAGCCCCACAAAAAGATTCGGGCCCGTCCATATTTAATCCCTCTATATTATTTCATGTTCTTGCAATGCTGGCCTCAGGAGATGCTGCCTCTGGAATAATAGATCCTAGCTTGCCGCAGTTGATATCGCTTGCCGCAATTGTGGAGCAACTTTTAGTTGTCTGTTTCTTCCACAACTTAACAAGGCAAGTTCGTAAGCTGATAGCAAGTTGGTGTAAGATCTTTTAGGCATTTTTTAAAAAATCTTGTCATATTTTCATATCAAACAAGAGCTTGCTTTGGTCCTATCATCATTGTTGGGAGCAACTATGTCTTATGTGGCAAAATATTAGAAGATATGATGTTTGAGATGCTATACATTAATAATATTTGAGTTGCATCGTTACCTTCAAACAGTGGAAAATGCTTGGTCCTATAATTATTAATTTTATATGTTGTGATTCCAGCTACCTCAAAGATCAGTTGAGATAACGATCATTAGACAACTTCTGTCTCAGTACGATTTACTTGAGTCTCGGATAAGAGTGTTGAAGCAAGCTGTGGAAAATGAGGTACTCTTATTCTAATGATCGTATTTGTCATCGATGTAGAAAAAAACTCTGCTGCAGTTTTTATTTTCTTAATATAGACTTAAGATTCATGAGAACCCAATTTTTTTTAATTAAAATTAAAATCTAGGAATTTGTAGAGGCGACAACTTTTTTTGTGCAACGATCCTGTCATTATGCAGAATTTGAAATGGCAATTTGATTCTATGATGAAATTGTTAAGTTTATGTGTAAAAAAAGGTTTGGATGCTCGCACGAATGTGCCAATTAGAGAACAAAATTTATGCTGTTGGAGAACCTTCTTATCGGTAAGCTTTAAATCTTTCAGTATCACTTCTTAACTTCAATACCAATTTTTTCTTTTTTATAATCGGACCGACAAGCTTCATTTTTGTTTACTCAACTAGCATTTGCATTCTTCTTTTATCGCTAGAAAAAGTAAAGTCAAAAGGGATCGTGAAGGATTGGAAAGTTCCCTCAAGAATCGAATTGAGCTGATTGAAAGCTACGCCAGAGTATGTTGTACATAAAAAATCTAAATATTAAAAAATCACTCGAAAATGATTGTGCTTTACAGTTTTTTATGGTCTTTTCAGATTTCTTCAATGATAGAAATTGAAGTAGAACTGGATTTGCAAGTTCTTTCTGCCGAAACCGTCAGCAATGTGGTATCCACAATTTTAATAAAATATGGAGTAAATTCTCTCATTACAGACAAATATCCACACTATCTTCTGCAGGAAAATGTAGCTGATCAAATAAAGCAAATTATGGAGATTGATAATCTTGAAGAGCCGTGTCATTAAATATTTACCAATATTATAACAAGCAAAAGTGCCCTCTAATATGACCAATTTGTTTTTCATTTTATGTAGAAATGGAGACTTCAAGCTGAGGCAAACGATGAAGCTGAAAAGCTTCTTACCTCTTTGAACCTGTTTCTTCAGAACGACGTTGGATCTGTAGTCGATCAAGAACTTGGGGCATTTTGTTAATGTTTTTCATAGATTACAATCCCGAGTGCAGTGGTGTTTGGCTTCTCGATCGAACAAAGCACAAAGCACTAGTTTTATCAATTTAGACTTGGAAAAGTCATTCTCCATCTCGGCAGTCACATCACAGCATTGTGAAGAAAACACAAAAAAGGTGCACAGCCTTGTGAAGAAAACACAAAAAAGGTGCACGATTCTTTGAAGGAAAATGTGATTGCAACCTAAGCGGTCGATAGAATGTATACTTATTTATTATTGTTTATCACTTGTGTACTTTTAGGGGGTAATTTTGGAGAGCTGATACATTACAAGGTTCTTATGCTATTTGATACGTTTGTATGGTTGAAATGAGCAGACACATCATTAACTCGGTTAATATCATGGTAAATAAATAGTACTTGCATGCGATTTATCTAAGTGTTGGATGGTGAAACATAAAGTTGATAGGAGAAAGCTTCTTTTCTTATACAATGGAGGTTGGAGAATTTTTTATCTAATCTAAGTACTATTCATACAAGTGGGATTTGGACCAAAAATCATACGAGTCACTCTTGCTATCAGGCCAATGGATTTTGTCTTAGGAGAAGACGTTTTTGAAAGCAAAGAACATAAAAAAAAAAATCCCATTGACATTTGACGATGATTGAAGAATAAAGTTGGATGTTCAAAAGAATGGAAAGGAATAAAGACGTTTCAGAATTTAGCTTAACTTTGCTTGGAATTTCATCTCCCTTTCAAGCCTTAAGGGCTTATATTCGAATCTTGATGCCTAATCCAAATGGAGTGAAAAGAATTGTGAGAAGACATATGCTTTACTTGTTTGATCGAGCATTTAATAAAAGGTAAAAGAGTCGATTGTTTGTTTTTAGGCATTTACTAGAACTTTAAAAACAAGGAAAGACCATTTTTCTATGGGAGAATGGATACAGAATATTCTTCATTCGTTCGTGGATAAAGAAGAATATGAATAAATAAAGTAAATAAAAGCAAGAGAACTGTAGAATCCGAACCTCTCTATGCGACAAACCGCCATGAATGATGGCATTCCCGTAGTTTTCTCCAACTATATGGAAGTGTTCCAACAAAACTAAAAGATTGGATTTTTTTGAAAATAATCTTGGAATTTGCATGTTTGTTCACTTGATAGCAATGATAATCGATCTCAAATTCTCAATGAAAAAACAAAGTAAAAAAAAAATGATTAAATCATAAATTATATGTTTCTTTCCATGTTCAAGATTCTTGACTCCCAGGTGACGCAAAGATTTTCCGATAAACACCTTAAATATAAACAATTTGGCCCCATGCCCACCAAACAAAAAGTCCAATTTATGTGTCTAAAAATTAAAAGAGCGGAAATGAAATTATGAGCCTACCAAACACGACCAATGTTTAAATTTCCTCTCTTAGACATCACGTGCATGTATGTATATATAAATGTGGGTCGATGTACATATTCACAGTCTGTGATCTAAGCTCAGTCTTGTCCGAAATCCTCAGTCGTGTGTGCCAATATCGCATTAAAATCTTGGATTTGATATTTCCATCCACAAGAAAGATGCCGTCCAGTATATTAGTCACAGGGGGTGCGGGATATATCGGAAGTCACACTGTGTTGCAGTTGCTGTCGGGAGGATACAAGGCGGTGGTGGTGGATAATTTGGACAATTCTTCCGAAATTGCCATCAAGAGAGTCAAAGAACTCGCTGCTGAACGTGGCTCCAATCTCACATTTCACAAGGTCCGCTTTTCTCATTATGCATAATTTCTTTGGGTTATGTGATTTTTTATAAAAAGGAGTGATCTTGATATGTTCTTGGATGATTTCTGTTTTACTCATGCGCTGGATCTGTGATGTGAGTTTTTGGGTGATTTTGGTTTCAACGTGGAGAATGTTATATGTGTTTAGACGTAAAGATTCGATTGGGTTATGATAGATTTGAACTGATATAAAATAGATTGGACTGGTGCATGGAATGTAAGTATATCTGGCACATTTATTGCTTATGGTGTTGAGTTTGGTCGTTGATCGACATTCCCCATGTTGGAGTCAATCTCCGTCATATATAAATGTGTTAGGTGATTTTGCTGATTGTGCACCCTTAGTGTTATGTTAGTCGTGGAATACTTGACAATATTGGTTTGGTTTTAGGGTGTCGACCGTCTTTTAAAATAATGACCGGGTTGTGTTGATATTTTTACGTGAAAATCTTTTTTAAGCATTTTCTGATGTGATCATGAATGAGGTAAACCAGAGGAATGGTGTTAAGATCGTAGAATCTTTTAGCCTTCTATTCTAGTATCTAAGTTCTAACAACTTGCCTTATAATGGAAGTTCTGATAAACGAGGACAATTTTTAACGTCAGTTTTGATTTTTGTATTTGATTCCATATAGATCTTCGGGATAAGCCAGCAATTGAGAAGCTATTTGCTTCTGAAAAGTGAGTCTTCTTGAAGTCATGTTATGCAGACATCTTTATATCTGAAAAAAAACGTAAAATCAGCTTACAGTTGTGACTTGAATTATCTGGTACCCTCTTTTATTTTAATAAGGAAAACTGGACCAAAAATTCAATGTTAATTTTTTTTGGCCTTGTAGTTTTTTCCATAATGATGATGTTTCATTGTCATTCGGGTATTTGAATCACAAGATGAGCCAAATCTTTGAACACGATCCCAATGACCTTCTACGTTCACAATGGTTTAATTAAGTATTTGAGACGTTTTTTTGTTTCTGTTTGGCCCTTCCTAAACAGTAAGTGTTGACTTCATATTTGTTTCAAATGCACTGAATGAAGGTTTGAGGCCGTTATTCACTTTGCCGGATTAAAAGCTGTTGGAGAAAGTGTGCAGAAACCCTTGCTGTACTATGACAATAACCTTATTGGTACCATTGTTCTACTAGAAGTCATGGCTGCACATGGATGTAAAAAAGTACTCGTCGGGTTTACCTTTCTGCTTAATATTTTTCCTCATTTCCAGTTGATGTCTCGTCATAACCGGGTTTTCTTATATGTTATTTTCAGCTTGTATTTTCATCTTCAGCTACAGTGTATGGTTGGCCGAAAGAGGTGCCATGCACAGAAGAGTTCCCCATTAGCGCTACAAATCCTTATGGACGGACAAAGGTGATTGATTATTCATAAAATTTGATGTGAATGATTTGATAATAAGATTGTATAGTGCTTGGCTTCAGAATAACTAAAAAATAGAACCATCGCTTTCTTTGTCAGCTAGCTCGCCTAACACTAACAATTTTTCCAGCTTTTCATAGAAGAGATATGTCGTGACATTTACCAATCTGACTCAACGTGGAAAATCATATTGCTGAGGTACTTCAACCCAGTTGGTGCACATCCCACCGGCTACATTGGTGAAGACCCTCGTGGGATTCCAAACAATCTCATGCCTTTCGTGCAACAAGTAGCCGTTGGAAGGCGACCTGCGCTGACAGTTTTTGGAACTGACTATGGAACAAAGGATGGAACAGGGGTAAGTATGTACTATATGTCGCTTGGGGTTATATTTGGATTTGGAATACTTTGCTAATTCTTAATTTTCTGTTTTGATATTCACTACATGTCGATCTGAGTACACTTGGTTATTCTCAAATTTGTGGACAGTGATAAATATTATTGTTTAAATTCTGATTATTTTGATATCTGTGCCATGTAACTTCTCAAAACATTGTGTACTGCACTGCACTCAAGAATTCATAAAACTCTGTACACCACTGTTTGCATTTGCATTTGCATTTTAGTTGGGTTTACTTGCTTCATATTTGTCAGGTACGCGATTACATTCATGTTGTGGATTTAGCTGATGGCCATATTTCTGCTTTGAACAAGCTCTCTGACCCTTCTGTAGGTATGATCTCTGAGTAGTAGCTATTTTCTTTACTACCATGTAGTGTTAATTTTTTCCTTGGGACTCTAATTGTCAGGTTTAATGTGTAAATCGATAGCAGCTGCTTGAATTCATAGTTGGACTTGTATTCTTCTATGCACTGACGTTCATTCTTGTGACCAAAGACCAGCCTCTACTGCCAATTCAAACATTGTCTTACAGAATGTAGAATGAATGCAATTCTTTTTTCATTATAATCTAGATAGAGATATATACTGCCTTGAATATGAGGCTTCCCCTTTGATAGGTTCTTCGTAATATTCAGTAGATGGTTTCTGCTAACTGATTGTGTTTACTTTTCTAGCTTTATTTCAAAAGCAGTGGCCTTTTCCAGGTGTGGTATTGATGAAATGTGTGAAACTGCAGGTTGCGAGGTGTACAATCTGGGGACTGGGAAGGGTACATCTGTGTTGGAAATGGTAGCAGCTTTTGAGAAAGCGTCTGGGAAGGTAAGTTGTTGATCTGATACATAAATGGCGCTTTATACTTGTTTGTTTGATCCACACAACATACCACCTTTCGCTTCTATTGTTAATTCACCAGTTCGTAATCGCATGAATAATTATGCAGTAGTTGCTATCCAATAATTTAATGGCCACAACGATGATTTACTTCTACACATTGTCATTGACACCTCTTCACTGGTCTATAAATTTACGTGCATGTAACATTTTTTGCCTGCTCATGTAGAAAATTCCTTTGGTAATGGCTGAACGACGTCCTGGTGATGCTGAGGTCGTATATGCTGAAACTGACAAAGCTGAACGTGAATTGAACTGGAAGTAAGTGTTTCAACTACTTTTAGTCAAATCCTTTTATTGGCACCAGTAGCCCCAATCTCTCATGTGCGATCCATTTGTTTAGCTCACTGTATAGTTTAAATCCTTCAGATTCACTCTTATTATCAGTTTAAAGTCTTTGGGATAAACTCTTGCTAGCAGTTATCATAACTTTTGATACAGTGGTAAACACTTAGTTTGTGGTTTGAACTCCATTTGGCTTACAAAACATTTTATCATCTTTTGTGAAGGGCAAAGTTTGGCATCGATGAGATGTGTCGGGATCAATGGAACTGGGCCAGTAAAAACCCTTATGGTTACGAGGCTTCAAAATGAAACTGTGTCGCCCCCTAACTACATTGTCGTCCGAGTGGTCGTCGTCCATCTTGATTTGTCATGAATGAAGGTGTTGTGTTTACTTCTTTGCACCAAATCTTGAAACTGTTGTTGATTTTAGGCTGAGTTTGCCCAGTGGTATTTGGTATACTTCTCTTATATATCTTCTTCTCTGGGTTGTAATCTTTGAATTAACACGATACAAGATATGTTAGTATGTGTTGACAATAAATGCAAAGACAATTTGGCCAATAAATCCTTCTTCCTCCTTGCCTGATAGCGTTAAGTACTGCGCTTACACATATTTGATAAAAACCATTACATTCAACTATATATAAATATCCTATAATAGTTTTTTTCCAGTAGAAATTAATTTACTGAATTAACTTTTAAAATCCAAATTCCAATTTACAAAGAATGAATAAATTGTCAAGATGGATTTATAATATGAAAAAATATATTGAAAGAAATATTTTTAAAATGGAAAAAATTTGCATAGATTTTCTATAAAGAGAAACTAGTTAAGGTTTCATTTCTTTCCCAATGCAAATAGTTTACAAGTTCAACTTCAAATGCCCATGAGAATTTTCAAAATCATTTTGTTTATTAGAAAAGGATATATTTAAGGGATCTAATAGATTAACTGTTTTGAGTAGGTATCTTGTGAGACGATTTCACGAATTTTTATCTGTGAGACGGGTCAAACCTACCGGTATTCACAATAAAAAGTAATATTTTTAGCATAAAAAGTAATAATTTTTCATGAATGACTTAAATAAGAGATCTGTCTCACAAAATACGACTCTTGAGACCGTCTCATACAAGTTTTTGGTCCAAAAACCAAAATGTGTGTGAACCAAAATTTTTTTTTCCCTTATTCTCAATTTACAAAGGTGAAATAGAAATTTTAGGAAAAACCTTCTCCCGCACACTTTCTTACCCCCCTTTGTCTTTCTCCCAACTTTTCTCTTTCCCTAAACTAAGAAAAATAGTTCGAATTTGATTTGCGAGGCTCAAAATTGGTTAAAGTAGGAAGCGTACTAGGTCAAATTGTAATATATTAAATTTGGAGTGCGAAACTACTATTTTTAGTTCCAAAATTTTAATTTAATATAAACAAATTAAATAAATCATGATGATAAAATTATAGTCTAAATTAATTAACTAGTACGCTTGTCAATTAAAATATAACGGTAATCAATAATAATCAATGAAGAATTCAAATTCAAATAAAGGATTAAGTCACACTATGATATCAAACTTTATTGTTTTGACATGTGTTGAAATTTAAATAATGATCAATTTCTAGCAAAATCACGACGAAATCCATTGAATTAGTTATTAATCTATTTACTGACTTAATAATCATATTTTAATCTAGCAGTCTAACTATTTCTAATTAAATTTAATTTGATTTAAATGCATTAAATCAACAAATATGTAAATAGTTAATCAGATTATTCACAAGCAATATTAAATCAACATCAATCAGTAATTGAAAGTAAAAAATAATAGTTTATTGAAAATAAACCCAATACAAAACATAATATCGTCTCGTCTCGTAACCTTAGTCTAAATGAAATTAATTCATAAAAGCTAAACAAAGAAATAAATCAATGTTTGAATTCATTAAACTAAAATGGGTTATTTGTTGATTTTTCTGTTTAAGCAATATTTGGTTGGATTTAATGGAAAGTGTTTTTTCTAAAATTTATATTTAACCTTGTAAATTAAGAATAAGGAAAAATAATAAAGACATTTTGGTCCACGCATATGTCGGACAAAAAACAGTTGTCTAAATTAATTCAAAGATAGATTAAATTAAATTAAAAGTTGAATAAACCCAAAACTATAATCTTATAATACGATCTACAGTAGAATTTAATATTATAAAAGTCATTTCAGTATATCAAATCTGTACTTGAGAAAACTGGTTAAATGAACTGATTCAGTGCAGTGACATGATTATGTATTTCACATATTATATATGTCAATGCATGATGACCAAGAATATATATATTTATATATTTATCATGAAGAATAAAAAACAAAGGTTCTGTTGGATAAATACTTTAAAACATTTTTAATATTTTATAAGCCGAAAAAACTTAAAATATATGTTTGTATAAGATTTCTGTAAAACATTTTGTAAAATATTTTTAAAAAATTGTTCTAGAAATATAATTTTTAAAAAACAACTTATAAGTGTTTTTTATGTTTTTATAAATGAAAGCAATAGTTGTCCAAATACATATTTGTTCTTAAAATAACTTTTTAAAACTGATCCGGCTCGGGCTCCGGCTCCATCATTTTCAATTCATGACCTCAATTTCTAATTAAAGGTTTTAAAAAACAACGAAAATTATAATTAATCGACTTTCAAAGAATTTTTTCTTACATTTTTACGCTAGTTTTTAGATACTTTAACGACAATCAACACATCATTGATCTAACATGTTACAGAGGTCTGTGCTTCCTTCCTTAGAGAAGGTCCTAATCTTGCAATTTCAGCGGAAGAGTTCTGAATCAGGAACTTCACTTTCCACAACAAAGTGTGGAAATGCTAGTGTAATATCCCTGGAATTTTATCAACCCATTACATATTATCATCAAATTTATAAATTGTATGCATCAATTAACCTGCAATATATTGATCGATCAAAAACTTCCGACAAAAAAAATTTGGAATGTTTGCGATATTCTCTTTGTGGTATGTACTCAATGTACGATGTAAAAGTGAAAAAATCTCATGTTACATTGGATATCTCATTTCATTTACTTTTTAAAATTCATACGCGAAACACAAAGACTGTTGCACTCGATCTAATATAAATACTCTCCAATATTGACTAACCTTAGGCATGGAATAGTCATGTTCTTTATAAGAGAGGGATTTTTTGCAACCAAATCCTTCCATTCTTCTTCATCTATCTTCCCATCACCCTTCAAATCTGCCTCCTGCAGAGTCTACCCGGAAAATCAGTACAAACTACAAAGTTAATACCATTGCATGTTTTTGAGTAAAATTGATAGGCTATTTAATACCTTGTCCACCATTGCTTCCACAGCATCAATAGAAAGACACAGGTCTAGCTCGTGCTCCCTCAGAGTAGCCAGAACCATTTCTTTCAACTGAAAAACACGCGAAAAAACAGATAAAAAAGCCATTGGAATAAGCATCAGATGAATTAACATTGAGAAGGTATTAACTCACCCCTTCCCTTTCAATATAACCAGTGTGTCTAAGGTCATACAGCCTGAATGCAACTGTAAAGACAATATTTCATCAAGGGGATTGGATGTATTGGTCGAACATTATAAAGGAAAATGGCGTACTTAACGAACTAAAATCGCAAATACCTTCTATCTACAGCACAAAAAACCATAAAAAATTAGTTATATTATTGGCTTACAGGATATTTTTTCAGCTTCTGGAGCATTAGGGTGGAAGATGTGCAATGCCCGAACGAATTCTCCGAATTCAATCACCCCCTTTCGCTTTGCATCAAACAAATCGAATAGCTGCAAAGGCGATTGAATTAAATGTTATCCTAATTAAAATTTGTTGATAACTGCACAAATTCTTGAATTCAGAAGCTGATAACTGGGAATTGTACAAACCCTTTCTGAAAGGATATTCTGCTTGCTGCTGCCGTTGAAAATTGCAAGCAAGAAGTCTTCCTGAAACCAAATCACACCAACCATCTCAATATTCTAAATATGAAATAAGTACAGAGTGCGCAGTGAATGAACAAATGTGTTATCTGCGGTCCTGTGATCTGACGTATAATAACGATAGCAGAATTACTCTATGTAGCACTTAGTTATAGCTTTTGATACGGTGTGTGGAAGCCAACTTAATAAGCAATTTTAATACTCAGATAAACGAGTAGTCAAGACTCCAACTCCGATCCACTGGCATGTATTGATAGTTACTCGAGCTTCGAAAGTTTTTCAAATAAGTTCTTCATGGATAACCAAGTTGTCTGATTTTTCATAAACCAGCTGCTAAAACTGTTCTTTTATCCATTAACGTCAAGATTGAACTACACGTGCTTATGTCCCTGCTCGAAAATGGTTCGAGTTTCTCAAACTCTAATATAGCAGTTATTTGACTATTCACAAGCTCAACTAACTCGCCCCATAGTTTATTACTAAGACAAGACGGCGCCTAATAGTATTTGAGATTCGGTTGTTAATATCATTCAATTTTCCCTTAAACTGAGAGTACCTTGTGGATGAAATCATCATCAATTGCAGAACTACTTAATTGCTCAAACAGGATGTATAGAGCCTCAACCTCATTCACACTAACTGCAAATTAAATCGAAAGAAAAGTTTCAGATAGAATTACAAACCCCAAAAGCCTACAGAAGCAACAGTCGAAGATTCAACTGCAAGACTTTAGTTTCAATTTCAACTCACATACTGTCTCAGAAGCAAGCATGGCATGTTCCTCAAATTTTGGTGGATGTTTAGCATTTGAGGAGCAAAAGCATCTGGCAAGGGAACGCATAATAATCTAGTCCAAGATTTACAAAAGCAAACTGCAGCACCTACAACTGTTAAACAACTAGCATAAGGTGGCTGATCGTGTTAAAGGGGGCGAACAGTGAACACTGAATCCATTCAAGAATTGACAAAGAAGGGGTGAGCTTTTAAAATCTGGAAAACGCACAAAATTTTCTTTTTAATTTCTATGAAATAAACTACAAATGAGGAATCTTTACTAAATGTATATAAGAGTTGACTGGTATACTTCTGTACTAAAAGTTATACTCTACACATACGACGGTGATGATGCAACCAATACAGTGAATACACAGCATATACTGTAAAACCTTTTTGCCAATAATATCATATCTGCAGCCTAATACAGTAACTCCATGCCACTAATCTCTTGTAATTGATCATCCTAATCTGTTATTTACAGTATTTTTGCACCATCTGGTCATAATATACAATTACCAATACACTAAAAATGTAAACGTTTTTTCAAATCCATGAATTTTATTGTACCAAAGCTTGAAGATTAATTAAAAACTTAAAATATTCTTGAATTCTCAAGGATCAAACACGGGCTAGAAATATGGGAATTAAAGCTTTGACTGCATACACAAATGACGGAAAAATTGTTTGGCACTGAATCTATTCCCGCATCTTCATGTGCAGTACAGGAATGCTCCCACGTGAATATATGCTTCTTGAAACATTAACCACGCAGCTAAAACACATTCCAACAACTTTGATATATATGTAAAATGAAACAGAAAATTAAAACCTTTCAAAATGATATAAATATGCTTTTGGATCGAGTCACTTAACCATTAGGTGCCTAATTCATCCCCAATCAATTCAATTTTATTTATAACAGATTTCAAATACATATATGATCAGTTCGCTTTGAAATTTATACTTCAAATAAAATATATTCGCAAATGAAAATTCCAAAGAAAAGTAACTTCTATGTTACCTAGAAAAAAACACATATGTCCATTAAAAAATTAAATCAAGTGTGCATATTATATCAACTCGCGCCTCCACGATGTAAATATGGGATTAAAAAAAAATTGTAAGTTCAAGTAATGCATGTTTTTGTGTATTTTTCACTCAACGGAAGGAAACAGGAGAAAGATGAAGTGGACTTACCGGTTCACTTTTTCTTGTTCTGGTTAGCCGGAGTGACAGTTCTTCGTGAATCAAGGTTATTCTTTATAAAGGATTCTTCATGTTCTTTATCTGATTTAAATATTTGATTATTCATTGTTTATTCAATTATTAATCTGACGTTTTAGCATCCCCCGGCATTATTCATTTATTGTATTCAACATTCAACTACGGAAGTTTGAAACTGTCGAATTTGCTGTCAAAAGTTGACGTCTTTTGTTGAATTTTGATATTTTGTTTACGTGAAATACATAGTGATGTAGATCGGATAAATTAGGTGAGCTAAATGAACGATTCACGGGACTGAGTGAATTATTTTCGGGAACGTGGGAGACCGGATTGGAAATTTCCGGGCTCACAATCTACATACTCAGATAACAAAGAACGTTAGTGGACGCCATAATATTTTATGACATAACCACTCCGACGCTCAAGTCAGTTAAATATTTCTTACAAGAAAAAATACAATATAGAGCATGTATATTGAGTATGTGTGAGAAATAGTAAGGGAAATTGAATACTTCCAAATTAATAAAACATTTGTGTTCATAGAGGTACAAATAATGATGACTTTGTTTTCGATGTTCGGCATCTACTCAAGGCGTGATGGCTGCTCATATAATATTCTTTGACACTGCCACAACTGACATCTCATACTACCTCTGGTATTGTCACATCAGCCTTGCATTTGCTGAATGATATGTCAATGATTTCAAAGCCTGACTTCCCATACATATGGGTCCAAGATTGACACTTGTGTCAGGGTGTTCGAGCCATGATTGATGTGCGGGGTTGTGAACAAGACACTTAAGTCTTATTATATTGACTGAGCTAGGCTGAGCCCGGGCTCACTCGAACGTATGTTGGTCTGATTGTGTTCCCGCGTCATTACAGTTCCGGAGACGATATATGAGCTGGTTCTTATCCCGACCCGAATTATTGGATGACCTTGGTATTTCCCGGAAATCACATGGTTGGTTGATAAGCCTAAACATTTAATATCAATAGTTCTTTTTTTTTTTTTACCAAATATCAATAGTTCTTGTTAAGTTAAAAGTTAACGACAGAAATGACGAACAAAAACTGTGGATTCTTACTTTACAGTAAAAAACTTGAATTCCCTTTTTTTTAATATTCTTTATTTCAAATAATATTTTAATCACTTGTATATGTTCTAGCTGGAGTAGTTATTATTTTCTCATCATACACGAATTTTGATAACCTATTTTCGAAAGTGTGTGAGCCACCTTAAAATCAAGTGGTTATTAACGTGAAGAAAAGTTCGAATATTTTAAGTATATTGTGTTTTTTTTTTAAAAAAAATCGATTTAATTTTTTTAAAAAATATTGAACACGAGTTTTTTTTTTTTTTTTTTTTTTTTTTTTTTTTTTTTTT
>NC_133312.1:4827246-4872797 GCF_012295235.1 Primulina huaijiensis | reverse complement strand
AGGTGTAATAATAATAATAATAATAATAATAATAATAATAATAATAATAATAATAATAATAAAGGCTTTCAGAAGAGAAATAAATAAATCAGAAGAGTATAATAATGTCAAATGCCAACCATTGGAACATTGAGTCAAATATGTACATGGATAGCATGCCCATAGACTAGGATGTATTAATAATAATAATAAAGCCTTTCAAAAGAGAATATATATTTAAATTTAAATTTTGGATTTTCAATGCTTTTTGAAAATTTTGAGATTATATTAAAAGATATTAAGATTATTTTTATAAGATTTTTAAATATATTTATGGTGTTTTTTAATAATTTTTTATTAAGAAATTATGTTATTTATAATATATATAATAGTTAACCTATTAGAGTAATATCAATTTTTTTTTAAATCTCCCTTTTTTATAATATTTATATTATTTTTAAATTTTTTGTGATTGACAAAATACACATTATCGAGTTTTTCAAATATATTACCTATAAGAGGAATATCAGTTTCAGAACGCTTGATCGAATTAGGCGTTTCCAATCGTTCTGGAGTTGAAGTCATTATGCCGAGAAGTCAAACCGTTGTATTTATTGATTTTTAGTGGCAAGATATCGTCTGAAAAAACTGACCGGTCCAAAAATTTATTGAAGTGCGAATGTTTAAACATCAAATTCCAACCGCACTATAAACATAGATTTTGAACATTTCAATGAGGATATTGCAAATCAAGCTGCTTAGACGAAATCTGAAACTAGAAAGAGTGCAAAATATCCTACCAACCTCGAAATAAAAAAAAGTTATCTATTTGATATACGATTTATCAGCTTCTTGAAAAAGGTGGACTTAAAGTTGCAAAAGCTAGAAGAACATTAAAGACCATTTCAGATGATCTTTGAAAAACAAATTCGACCCTCGGAGTTTTTCACCTATACATACATAGATCATTCAAAGTGAAGACTATTGAAATTTTGAACAATCAAAGTATTCACAACCGTTGAATTAAAAATCATACAGTCTGCATATTTTTCAGATTAATTGAGCACACCTAACTGTTTACATTTCAGAGTGCTCAACCAAAGCACACGCTTATCAGATCACATCAGATCTTCAAGGATCAATCTGTGCTATCTCAACCAAGTCAGGCCATTACAAAGCTGATCATTGTGCCTTTGTTATTTGTTGTGTTGTCTCGTGAACCGAGTGTTATTAAACATTCAATCCTTTTAAAATGATCACTAAGCGTTTTAGTTTAGGCAGTGTGATAAGTCTTAACTGAGGCAGACTGTTACAAAACATTGTAAAGCTAAATTCTTTTAGTGTAGATCTTCTTAAGTGGAAGAAGAGATGACAGATAATTTTTATCTCCGAACATCCATAAAAACGTTGTGTCATTTACTTATGCACTTTACTTTTTTGCATATTCGAGTTTTCACATTGTTTCTTGTTAAACTATCAACCGTTTTTTTTATCACTAGCCAAACCAGGCTGTTTCGTACTTACTCTACTTTAAAGTACTCCAGTAAAACTAGCCGTTCAAGAATAGTTCTTAACAGCTTAAAAATTATTAAAAACGGTTTAAAGTTCAAAGAATTTTTTAAAGAGCTTATTCACCACTCTAAATTCTAATTCGATCCAACCCCCTTATATTTCATAGATATGTAGATTTGATTTTGTGTATATATTAGTAATTCTAAGTTTTTTCATCATTTTTTTTCGTATAATGTATAACTAACTATCACAGATATGATAAATACATTTTAATTTATTTATATATTATTTTAGATATAAAAAACATAATTAAATCAATAATATTTTATGACTAGCTCGATTAAACTAATAATTGAAAATTAAAACATATTATTTATATGTAACATATAATATTAAATATATTATAATATTTTATATACATTTATCGCATGTACGATGATAGTAATGATTCTTTAAAATTGAATAAATATTGAACACTTGAATTAGATGTATATAAGATTGAGATAATTTTGCGTCAGTAAATTTACAATAATATGGATTGTTTCCATATGTAATCATGAATAAAATAAAAGTTATATTTGGTATTAAAAAAATGTTTAATGGATGTTCGAATTGGTAGAGTAGTTGAATAATTAATCAATTACAAGAAGTTCAATTATATTTTTCTTACCAACACTTTCTCGGATAAGCTTGTCACATATAGTTTTGTTTTGTAACAGTTTGGAGAATAAAAGATTAATTTCTTTTTGGTTCACCCCGAAAGCGATATTTTTTTTTAAACCAATTTTCAAGGAATTTGCGGGTGTGAAAAAATAATTAATTGATTAGTGAAAATTGTTTTGTCCATCAATTAAGGATTATGTAGACATTTTTCTCAATCATAGCAATTTATTTTTAAAAAATATTAATACAAAATAAATAAATAAAAAAATCGATGTCGCATTTCTCAACTCCTGCATGCATCCAAAGAAAATAAGGGAAGAGAAGAAGCCTGGTTTCAAAGAGTACGTGCTCCTGGAAGTTGCGTCTTCGAAACTGATGCAATTGACATGAAAGAGCTAAAAAGTCAGACCAAATTAAATGAGAGATTGTGAAAAATATGTGTTGAAGACCGATCAAACAACGCAAAATAATAAAAATAATAATAAAAAAAAGAAACATGAGAGATAATTTTTCCTTTTTTTTTTTTTTTCAATCCATGTTCGTATGGTTGAAATTTTAATTTAATATATGACCGTACCACATTTTTCTCAATCATAGCAATTTAATGGGATGAAGCTCAAATTAAATAAAATTATAAAAATCACATATCCCACGTCGAATGTTTATAAAACTGAACGAGAGAATTAGTTATAAATAGAGTTCAATTCTTTCAGTTATTATATCTCAAAATTAAAAACTTTTCAGCTTTGATAAAAAGAGAGTGCATAGAAAAAAAGAGTGTATTTTTTTTCTTGAGTACGAGAATGCTCTTGTGTGAGTTAGAGAAATTATTTTCTCGGTATACTCGGGTTGAGAGTGAGAAATATTGAGTGTATTGGTCTATACACTTGTTGTAATATTTCTTCCAGTTATAAAAGTTGCAGTGCTCCGTGGACGTAACCTATATTGGGTAAACCACATAAATCTTTGTGTTCTTGTTGGTTATTTTATTCCGCAATTTCTGGATATAATTTCCCAACAACTGATATCAGAGCCTTGTCGTGAAAATTCTTAAGAATTCTGAGTATGCTCTGTGGTTGCAGATTTGTCTGATCTTCCACATCAGAAAAGATTTTTTAGATTTTTTGCTAAGGGCAGAGAAGTGATGACCGGAGATGATGGATCGGGACCGGGAATCAACAAGTTCGACGGAATAGATTTTTCGTTCTAGCGGTTACAGATAAGAGATTATATGTACAATAAGAAGCTGCATCAACCTCTATCATGAAAGAAACCGAAAAAGATGGAGGATGATGATTGGGAGCTCCTTGACCGACAGATGTTAGGTGTGATACGATTGACCTAACAAAGAATGTGGCACATAACGTGGCAGAGGCACAAACCACAGAAGAGATGATGTCCATTTTATCGGACATGTACGAGAAGCTATCAGCAAACAACAAAGTACATCTCATGAAAAAGTTATTCAACTTGAAAATGAGAGAATGTGTTTTGGTGGCTAAACACATCAATGTGTTCAACACGATTGTTTCTCAGCTAACATCGGTTGAAATTAATTTTGATGATGAGATTCGTGCACTTATTATTTTGTCATCTTTACCAAATGTTTTGGGAACCGATGCGGGCAGCGGTTAGCAACTCTGTTGGAAAAAGAAAGCTACAATTCAATGATGTCAGAGATCAAATTCTTGCTGAAGAAGTTCGCAGGATGGATTCGGGTGAAGGAACATCATCGAGATCTGCTCTAAATCTCGAGAACAGAGGAAGGGACAGAAGTGGCGAAAAGAGTTCTAACCGATGGCACAGTAGGTTTAAGTCAAGAAATGGAAAAGACAAAAGCAACTTTGAAAAGAATTTGAAGTGTCGGAGCTGTAGTGAAACTGGTCACTTGAAAAAGAACTGCAGATCAACAAAGAATAATGCCAATTCTGTCACTGAGGAAGTACATGATGCTCTATTACTATCCATGGAAAGCCCCGTTGATTCTTGGGTTATGGACTCGGGAGCTTCGTTTCATACCACTGGTAATCATGATGTATTCGATAATTACATTGCGAGAGATTACGGAAAAGTTTCCGTGGCTGATGAAAAACATTTGGAAATAATTGGTATGGGTGATATTTGGATGAAGATGACAAATAGATCTGCCTGAAAAATCAACAAAGTAAGACATATACCAAAGTTGACACACAATCTGATTTCAGTGGGACAACTTGACGACGAAGGTCATAAGTTGACATTTGGTGATGGTTCTTGAAAAGTGAAAAAGGGATGTGGATGTGGATGCTGGAGCTAATTCAAGTCAATGACATAGTAGGTTTGGGGATACGAGTGAGAAGAGAATGAAAATAATTGTTTCAAACGGAAAACAATCGGAATTAAAGATCGTTGAACACAAGCTGTGTGAAGCTGTATTTTTTGGAAAGCAGAAAAAGGTGATCTTTTCAAAAGAGATTAGAGAACCGAAATCGACAGATTTGGAGATGATACATACTGATGTATGTGGATCATCTCATGTGACATCCTTTGGAGATCACTCAAGATATTATGACACTACTGTTGATGATTCGAGCTTGAAATTTTGGTTTATTTTGTGAAAAATAAATCGGATGTTTATGAGACCTTTAAACAGTGGGAGATAGTCATGGAAGATGTGATGGATTCACTGTCATCCAATCACATGTGGGAGTTGTCAGAACTTCCTGAAGGTAAAAAGGTTTTACATAGAAAGTGGGAGTACCGGTTAGAACATGACGGTAGCAAACGGTACAAAGAAATACTTGGTGTAAAAGGTGAAAAGGAAATCTTTGGTTACACTGATATTTTCTCTCTGGTGGTAAAGTTAACTATTATCAGGACTGTACTTAGATTGATGGTAAAAGAAAATTTACATCTAGGACAGTTAGATGTAAAGACGACGTTTCTTCATGGTAAGCTAGATGAAAAAATGAATCAATCAAAGGGATTTGAAGTACGAGTGAAAGAGAAAATGATGTGCAAACTTCAGAAGAGCTTGTATGGTCTCAAACAAGCTCCAAGACAGTGGTACAAGAAGTTTGATTGTGTAATGAATATTGATGGTGTTCTGAGGTATCAGGCTGATCACTGTTGTTATGTGAAGCTTGATGTTTATTATATCATACTACTGATATATGTAAATGATATGTTGATAGCAGGAGATTGTCTGGAGGAGATTGATAAACTCGAGAAAGAGTTATCAAAGGAATCTGCTTTGAAGGATTTGGGTGCTGCAAAACAAATCCTTGGAATGGGGATCCTTAGAGATCGAGTGAATGGAGTCTTGAAACTTGATAAGATTCCTGGAAGCAAGAATCCAGCTGATATGCTCACGAAGGCTGTTATCATTGAAAAACTGAAGTTGTGTTTGACTTCAGTTGGTCTCCTGGACTAACAAAAGAGGTATGAGTTGTTGCACTGATGGTGTGAAGACATGATTGAAATCAAGTCTTCAAGTGGGAGAATTGTTATGTGAGATTTAATGGGGTGGGGTCCATATTAAATAAAAATAATAAAAATCACATATCCCACATCGAATGTTTACAAAACTGAACGAGAGAATTAGTTATAAATAGAGCTCAATTCCTTCACTTATTGTATCCCAAAATCAAAAGCTTTTTAGCTTTGATAAAAAGAGAGTGCATAGAAAAAAAAGTGTATTTTTTTCTTGAGTGCGGGAATTCTCTTGTGTTCGTTAGAGAAATTATTTTCTCGGTATACTCGGGTTGGGAGTGAGAAATATTGAGTGTATTGGTCTATACACTTGTTGTAATATTTCTTCCAGTTATAAAAGTTGCAGTGCTCCGTGTACGTAGCTTATATTAGGTGAACCACGTAAATATTTGTGTTCTTGTTGGTTATTTTATTCCGCAATTTTTGGGTACTATTACCATAGTGATCGGCGTCGCTTCGGTATAATTCCTCAACAGCGAGATACCGAGGAGTTTAAATTTGAAGGCGTTGGTAGGGCAAAGTGATAAAGAGAGTGGTGAGGCATTGCGTTAGCAAACTCTGAGGGAGAGGTTTATTATAGGAGTGTCAAAATGCGACACGACCCGTCAACCCGACACGACCCAACACGAAAAAAATCAGGTTCGGGTTGGGGTTTTTCGGGTTCGGGTTGGGTGGATTCGGGTTTGAACAAAATTTATTGTATTTCGGGTTGGGTAGCGGGTTGACCCGCGAACTTTTGTTTTTTGAAAATATTACCTATATTTTTATATATTGTATGTTTGAACAAAATTTATTGTATATTTATATGATAAATTTTCATCATTTAACATTTATTTTGCATATTTTTATTTTTTTAACAATTTTTTATTTGATTTAGTAAATATACTTTTAATTTTCTACGATTAAACTTTCAAATTTATATCGAAAATTTTGTTATTATGTGTTAAATTAAAATGTTATTATTATTTTTTATTTTTTGAATTTTATTCATTAATTTTTTTAAAAAAATTTTAAAAAAATAAATAAAATTCGGGTTACGCGGGTTAGACGGGTTGAGTCGGGTTATACGGGTTTGTGTTCGGGTTGGGGGTTTTGGGTTGCTTCGGGTTCGGGATGAAAAAAAAAAAAATTTCGCGGGTTGACCCGAAACCCGACCCAACCCACCCGATTGACACCCCTAGTTTATTAGAAGGATTTGTTGAGGGAAGCTTTATGTTCCGGAACAATGGTTCGCCGGAACGGTTGCGGTAATTGGAACGGCAACTACCGTTCCAGTTCCAATGTTATGTTGCGGAACGCTTGTATAAAAAAATTAATAAATTCAAAAAATTGGTAAAAAAATTTAAATATAAATTACATCATAATAAAAAATAAAATATATGAAGTTATTACAAATTAATATATCAATACAAAACTATTTTACAATAATAGCACAATAAGAAAAACACACAAAAAATTATAACATACCAAAGCTAATACCATGAAGAGTGATGCGGAGGAGCGAAATCATTGTTATATTTTTCATCAGTATCTCATAGATTAAATTGATTTTGAACATTTATATATTGACATGATTGTCCATAGGGATATTGATTAGATTGAGATGACGAAAGATCATTAGAAAGAGATGACTGATTTTGTAATAGTGTTTCGTCACGACTATTAAAGTATCCGAATCCACGATACACAGTAGAACTATCAGCTGTACTTGAAGATCTATACTCGGGACCATGACGTCCAACACCACGCCATATAGATAATGAAGATTCATTGTATCTATCAATAATATATTGAGACGACCCATAATCAAATCCACGATGTCTAATTCCATGTGTACCATATGTTGAAAAATCAAATGATCTATCAAAAAAATCGTGTCTAGAATTATAATTACCCTGATATCCATATCCACCTGATTGATATTCAGTCGGATCATACCCAACATGCTGAGAGTCCCAATAGTAACTCATCGATCCATAATTATCTGTCATTTGAATTTGTCGATTTCCCCCCAATCCAAGACATCTTATGTGTTCTTCGACACCCATGTATGGTTGCGTAGAATCAGCTGAATGTTCTTTATCACTAGCACTAGAGAATTCTGATAAACTTTCCAAGAAACGACGTTGTTCCTCAATTCCAGGACGGTAACCATGATCAGTATCTTGTGTTGCATAATAATTTTCATCTCCTTTTGCCCATGTCATACCTGCGATATGTTGGTCATCTTGATGACTTTGATCATTTGTTGTATCTTGTGATTTGTGATATTTTCCATGTCCTGGTTGGACTGTGAGGAGCAGTTCGTAAAATACGGTGGATATAACCCGGTGGCATTCTGGTCAAAGAGGTAAAAGATTTAATTTATTTTACGGAAGTATAATGAGCCTTTAATTTAAAAAGAAAAATCAATGTAATTAAAATTAAGGTTGAGGGATATTTTGGGAAAAATTTGAAAACTAGGTATTAAAACCAAAGTTGAAAAACTTTGGGTACTGATACAGAAGTTACCCGTGAATGAAAAAACTTTCTGTGATATCAACTAGTGAGAGGAAAATGTTCTCGAGAAATATATTTGCATGTCTCGCTGTTAGCTTCCTTGTTTATTCACGAGGGATGAGGGATATTATCTTGTTTTGATCGCCTTAAAATGTTCATGTATTGGTTTTATTAGGTAAACTTCAATTTTTTATGCTGCATTATGTAATTGTTTTAGGCTTACTTGAGTTTGATAATCTTATTTGGCATTTTCAGTGGATGAAACATTTAATCCATACTTTGTCGGCGTGAACTTTTTGGCTTTATTAGATGAATAGTAAAAGTTGATTAGTTCTACAACATCGTTGCTATTCATATTTTTCTTTCATCGGTTTGCTTTCTTATAGATGTCAAGTCAAGATTTGATTTGGTTTGCTTTCTTATAGATGTCAAGTCAAGATTTGATTTGGTGTCTGTATAGTGAATTTAACATAACTGATTGATTTTGAATTTTGTAGTCTATAGGCGGCAAGGAATATTTCGTGAATCAAAAGACCAGCTATATAATGCTGCAACTCAAGAAAGGGGGACGACTCTGAAGCAGCTCTTGATAGAATTAGATGTGTTTGATACATGTAAAGGTGTTATATTTTTGGGTGCCACTAATCGAATGGATTTACTGGATCCTGCCCTTCTCCGTCCTGGTCGATTTGATCGCAAGGTGTGCTCTTCTGAATTAAAGTAGTGGCGTATCAAAGGTTTTTCAGTTACTTTGATAGTATATCAAATTGTTCGAGCATTATATATCAAATATTAAAGGTGATTATGTTTCTACAATGTAGATCAGAATTCGCCCACCAAATTCAAAAGGTAGATTGGAAATTTTAAAAGTCCATGCTCGTAAGGTGAAGTTTTCAGACACTGTTGATTCGTCTACTTATGCGAACAACTTGCCTGGTTTGCATTTGAATTTTGTTTTCTTCGTATCAGTATGTTGAATAGTTTTTTTATTGTTTGAATTATTAGGCATGCTGTCCTTATTGCTGTGCAATATCTGTATTATGTTGATCGGGATGGACAGGTGCAAAGCTAGCTCAACTTCTCCAAGAAGCTGCTCTTGTAGCAGTGCGGAAAGGTCGTGCTGCAATTCTTCAGTCAGATATGGATAATGCTGTTGATCGTCTTACAGTGGGACCGAAGCGTGTCGGAATAGAGCTGAGTCAACAAGGACAATGCCGCAGAGCTACGTCAGAAGTGGGGACTGCTTTGACTTCTCATATTCTTAGGCGTGTCGAGAATGCAAAAGTTGAGTGTTGTGATCGTGTATCAATTCATCCTCGTGGACAGGTTTGTTCTTTGAATTTTTTTTTGTGGGATGCATTTTTTCCTTGCTACATGTTTAATGCATTAACAATAGCCTTTTCCTCATTTTTATATCGATGGTAAAATGCTATATGCAGACACTGTCTCAAGTTGTGTTTCATCGTCTAGATGGTGAGTTTTATATGTTTGAGCGCAGACTTCAATTACTACATCGTCTTCAGGTGTGAACTTTGAATTTGACTCATTCACCAAAGCTTTTCTCTCAATCAAATATGAAATTGGGATATAAAATGGTTCAAAGATGTTTTTATATAAAGGTGTTACTTGGAAGCAGAGCGGCCGAGGAGGTTATTTTTGGGCGGAATCCTTCGAAAGCATCAGTCTCTTATCTTGCCGACGCATCTTGGCTTGCCCGTAAGATAATTACAGTGTAGGTCTTCTATCTGTCTGCATTTGGTTTGCTCTATGTTACTTCTTATGTTGTCATTAACGTTGTCTGTTTGGTTATCAAGATGCGATATGGAGAACCCGACGGTCGTGCATGGAGAACCTTCTCCGTGGAGAAAGAAGGTTAAATTTGTTGGCCCCCGACTCGACTTTGAGGGTTCCCTTTATGATGATTATGATTTGATTGAGCCACCTTTTAACTTCAAATTAGACGACGATGTTGCGAAAAGGATGGAAGGATTGATGCATAATATGTATGGAAATACGGTTGCTTTGCTAAAAGGCTACAATGTTGCTCTGCTTAGACTGTCAAGGTATGAAGTGAATTTTCAGATCAAGTATACCCTTTTCCCGTTTCTCTTTTGCATGCCTGACAGTGAAATGAGCATAGGCTAGTGAGTGTTCTTTTGTATTCCTCCATGAGTCGAAATTATTCGCTAAATGCTTGAATGGTTTTAAAAAATTGTGTCGAGGTGGAGGGGCCCCTTTCTGTTTGCTTTATAATTGCTAGAAGGAAAATGTTGAAGCTCTTTCAAACTGGGGGTCTATTTGAGCTTCGCTCGAAAGAAAATTCATGAGTGAAATTCGTATCGAGTTACTTGAGCTCGAGTTTGAGGAGTTTGATTCTGACACCGATCAAGATCAGACTCCTGTAGCTCTATTGGTACTCATTTTAAACGAAATCCAGCCGTTTCTTTATACTGCAGGTTCTTCTTAATCAGTAAGAGATTAATGGGGACGAAATCGATTTTATCCTCGATAACTACCCCCAGAGACACCCCCAAAGTCTGGTATTGGAGGAGAGAAATCCAGGGAGCCTTCCGTTCTTTGAAAAGAAGCACATAACAATGAATTGGAGTATACCATGTTAACTTCATGATTTACCTCCAAGATTAACAGAAAATCATGAGACGATTACTCTTCGAATTGGATTCATGCGAGTTCAGGCTTGGAAAGATTGTGTTTACCTGTATTATGAGGTGTGATAAGAGGGTTTCTATGTCTCGAGTTCATTGCACTTGGGTCGTGATTTCTACAGACCAAGAATTCAGCATCTCTGGTGGTTGGTTGATTATGTAGCGTAGTGAAATTTGTCTAGGTTAGTTTAAGGTTTTTTTTTTTTTTTTTTTTTTTTTTTTTTTTTTTTTTTTTTTTTTTTTTTTNACTATAATTTACATATCTTTCAACTAATATATAATACATTTCACTTTTTATAGAGTCGTGATGCGCACAACACCGAATCCGAATACAAATTAAGGGTGTTCAAATTTTGGATAAAACCTAAAAAATCGAAAATCAAAACCGAAAAAACCGAACTCTGAATCGAGCCGAAAATCGAATTTTATAATTCAGATATAGATGTTAAAATCGAAATTTCTTTGGTTTGGTTTAGGATGATCTATGTCAAAATCGAACCGACCGAAAAAATCGAAATTTCATTAAATTAATAATTTTATTTTTATTATATATTTTTTGAGATGATATCAGTGAATGATGAATTATTTTGAATAATATTTAGTTGATTATTGTTTATATAATTCATTTAGACTTTATATTTAAATGTTTTACTAAAAAATCATGTAAAAGATAACATATTATATTTTATAATATATTTATCTTATTAATTTAAATAATTGTATCAAAATCGAAATAACTGAATCATTTCGGTAGAAAACCGAACCGGACCGAAAAAATATGATTCGGATATCGGATTATATATTTGTAAAACCGAAAATCGAATCGAACAGATCGATGAACATCCCTAAATTCCAAACCGTTCAAAAACGATATAAAATTTCTATCGAAATTATCAAAATTATAATTATTTATAATGATCTAAGACTGCGAACTTTCGCTTGATCTTTGAGAAGAATTTAATGGGCAAATTTAGTAGTTTACTTAATTAGATGTCATGGTGAATTATTAAGAATTGAGCCAAGGCACCTGATGGACCGAATCGTGGGAAGAATAAGCAATTATTTAATTAATTACACACACCAACACGCAAGAACACACAGTGGTGCAAAAAGCTAAAGCAAGAAGAATAATAGTCACGATTCGAGACGACACATGCCTTGAATTATTCATCCCTCTTCTACCTGAAAAATCAGCCGATAAACTATTTCAACCTATTGCATGAAAAACCCGTGGAATTAGAAAGGAAAAACGATGAGAGATGAAGAAATCTCGCTACGGTGAGCCAACAAAAACGAATCCCAAGTTTCGGGAAGACTGCGTGAAAAAAGTTAATGTTTCGAAGAAATTTAGGAGAAACTATTGTCGGCTATCTGTTCCTCTGTTCTTTACGTTGTGGTGTGCTGCTGCTATCTTGTTTCATGCTAAATTTGGTCTCACCCATGGAAACAAAGGTTATAATTTGTCTTTTTATTATTTTGTTTTATTTCTTGTGTATTTTTTTGCCTGCATTTTGATAACCCCTTTCTTGTATTGTGTCTTGGTATACGCCCTCCTCTTTTCATGAATATTTTGCATTTGTGGGCTCTGGAAATTATGTATAGTCACTCTTCATCTTGGAATCCCTTTTCGTGTATTTAGTGGGCATGTTTGTTTCATATCTTGGTAGTTTTAAGTCTTTTTTATTGGACTCAACTAAGGTTTAGATACTTTTTAAGGTATATTTTGTGTTAATTTTGCGAAGTCACCTGGCTTTAGTTTCAAGTTTACATTCACTCATATCAAAAGTAGAAATAACATAGTAGATGCAGTGGTTTGAATGAATTTCCATGATGAAGCTAATCGCTGTGAGTCCAAGAATTTGAATTTGTAAAAATAGCTGGCAACTATTTGAAGAATGTCGTTGAATTAATAGTTAACAGTTACACTATTCGGTGTTTTAGAACTTGATATGTACACATGACTCGAACTAATTTCACCCTATGGTTCCAACAATAATCATGTTTCGCTTTGTTGAATGAAAAATTTGAAGGAGATGTCAATGCATATAATGAGAGCATAAATAACTCTAGTGTTAATTATGGAAAGTTATCCAACAATATGGTTTCTTTTGTAGAAAATGATAATGAGAACCAGGCAGATGCAGTTGTGATGAAGTTGAATGTGTCTATGATTAGTAATGATCCAGCTTCATTTGATGGTTATTCCAAACCCGAAGGGTCCTTCCAAGGTATAAGTCGGTTAGAGGAATTAACGTCAGTTGTTTTAGATTATAATTCATTAATGTGTCAAGTAGAACCTCAAGAAGATGAGGAGCGGGGCACACATGAACAGCCGCAGAACTGGAAAACTCAGTTAACTTATCCTAACCTTGATGAGTTTAAAAACATTACGAGGCAAAAAAAAAGTGGGAGTTCACCACACCAGCTAGTAAACATCACCCACAGGCTCGAGCCTGATGGGACAGCATATAATTATGCCTCCGAGTCGAAGGGTGCGAAAGTGATTGCTCATAACAAGGAGGCGAAAGGAGCTAGCAATGTATTGGGGAAGGATCACGATAAGTATCTGAGGAACCCTTGTTCTGTGGATGGAAAATTCTTTATCATTGAGCTTGCCGATGAAACATTGGTGGATGCTGTCAAAATTGCAAATTTCGAGCATTACTCTTCTAATTTTAAAGAATTTGAGTTATCAGGGAGCTTGGTATATCCGACCAATTCATGGTATAGTTTGGGGACATTTGTAGCGTCCAACGTAAAGCATACTCAATGCTTTAAGCTACCTGATCCAAAGTGGGCTAGATATTTGAAAGTGGATTTACTTGGTCATTATGGGTCAGAGTTTTACTGCACACTTAGTGTTGTAGAGGTGTATGGTGTTGATGCAATAGAACAGATGCTTGAGGATCTTATTGTTACTTCGGAGGAGTCTTCTACGAATAGAATAATGAAGCCTAATGCAACAGTGATGCATTTGAAACCACTGGAACAAGGTTCTAACAATCTTGAAGTAGATAGTGTGGCTCATACTGTGGTTGAGGCTGTTAGAAAGGAGGTAGAAACTATACACGAGGGGGAAAAGATCAACATGGATGTACTCAAGAAACAGACGACCTTAGGTAGCATTTCGGATCCCAAGGTGAAAACTCGGCAGCATCAAAATAACAGATTACATGCCGATGCTGCCCTTAAGGTATTGTTGCAAAAGGTTAGATTGCTGGAGTTGAACTTATCTTTGCTTGAGGAGTACATAAAAGAGTTAAACAAAGGACAAAGAGATGTTTTGCCCACGCTTGACCAAGAGCTATCAAAGTTTTCTGTTCTTATTGAAAAAAGAAAATTGGAGATAAACAATCTTTTGCAATGGAAGGAAAAAATGGTATTTACTCGTAATTTTTAGAACAATCACGAACTTGGTGCACGTTCAGTTTTTTCACTTGCTTTTCTTTTGCTTAGGAACAAGGGATTGTTGATCTTGAATCCTGGAGAACTGCTGTCTCGAACCGAATGGATCACTTGGCTGCAGAAAATAGCATGCTTAGGTCAGTAATAGAATTTGTTGGTACTGGGTTGAGTGGTCTAATATAACTTATAATTACTGTATCTCTTCGCATATGGTTCCTTTCGATGGGCTCAAACTCTTCATTGTGTAAATTTGTTCTGCAGATTAAAGGTCGACAAAGTGTCAGATGATCAAGCGAGTCTGGAAAAGAAAGAGCTTGCGATGCTTACAGTGAGCTTTTGCTTTGCATGCATTGCGATAATCAAGTTAATTTTGTATGGGATCCTGAAATTATTCAGCACGCCAATGCCTGCGGCTGCTCGTTCGGGTTTCCAGTCTAGAGGATGGACTTTGATTCTC
This sequence comes from Primulina huaijiensis, assembly GCF_012295235.1. Lineage (NCBI taxonomy): Eukaryota > Viridiplantae > Streptophyta > Magnoliopsida > Lamiales > Gesneriaceae > Primulina > Primulina huaijiensis. The sequence goes on along the minus strand of NC_133312.1, from coordinate 4,858,145 downwards.
ATCAGCTGTAGTTTGACAATGCTCATCCCATTGATTTATAGTTAGTTTTGTGCATTTAAGTGGGTCTATTGCGGTGAAGAATGCGACCAAGTAGCCCTATCATGATATATAATAGTGAAAATTGGCTTCTTGTCAAAATATTCAACTCCAAACTCTTTCGTTATATCCGCATCAAGCAGTGCCTGCCTTCTTGGATTTTATTTACTATTTGACCTGACGAAATATCTATATATATATATATATATTTTGAGAATGAAATATCTGATTTATTATCTATACCATATTATTATCAATATTATACTTTATTAAGTTTGAGACACTAACTAATTTTGGTGATATGGTCTGATTTTTTATAAACCAAAAATAGTATTTTTCTCAAATTACAAAACATTATTATTTTTTTGTTAATAAAAATTTCATTTTAGTAAAGTTTGCATGTAATCTATCAACCATATCCTGATGAAATACTCCTTATCTTTATTAGTGATGATAATTTCCTCTGTAGGTATGGGGTCCGGCTGAGAAAATCTGAAATAGGGCGAGTTTGATAATTTTTCAAATCCCGAAAAAAATCGGAGACGAATATGGAAATGTTATCTTCATCTTCGAACCTGTCGCGAGTCCCCTGATAATAATATCATTACTAATAATAATAATAATAATGATTTTTCTTAATAATTAACAAAAAAAACCTTGAATTCAGATCAGGGTAATGATAACAAATCCGGCCAACCTTGTTACAATTTTCAGATTATTTGAAGAGATGATGATGATTAGGATGAAGATTTAATGTACGGGAAGTATCGAAAAGAATTTTGATGCAACGAGATAGGAAGTATGGGAGCCCGATGATGACTTAATCCCAATAGATATTAAATGAGGAATCCCCGATTTAAAAATGGGGATTGAAGACATCATCAGCCAAACCCCGCCTCATTGTCATATCTAATCTTTATCTATATTTTGAACTTTTAAATTAAATAATCATCATTAATAACATAAAATATTATTATAAAAACGTTTTTAAAGTTTTAAATTTTAATATGATATTTGAAATTAACAAAAAAATTATTTAACACTAAAAATTTTAATATATGTCCACGCATCGCATGCGAATGAGCATTAATATGTGTGCGTATTTAGAATGTAAAATAACTTTTAGGATAATGTTAAAGGTACAACAAAAATATCGTACATTGATATTTACATTAATTATATCATGTCTTGAGATTTTGTATTGAATTTATCATAAAATTTTGATAAATGAAATTTTTTGTATTAGATTTTTTTGTGTTGTAAGAATTGTTGTACAAATATTGTTATACTTCTAAAAAAATTTCTTTACACTTATAATATAAATGTAGAGATAGAGTAAAATTTATTTTGGTACACAAACTATCGATAAATTAACAAATGTATACATGAACTATTGTAAATGATTTACTTGATATATGAACTATTTATAAATTGACAAACTGGTACACGATGAAGTTAAAATGTCAATTTTACCCTTAACCTAAATTATTTTAAAGTTCAATTACTATTATTAAATTCAATTAAGAACATACTTTATTTCCAAGATTATCTAATTTATTAATTAAATTTTAAAAAATTATATCTGATAAATAATTATCAATTGAAATATATAAGTAATTTTTTTATCATATTAAAAAAATATAATAAATAAACAACTTTCACCATGACCTAAATGTGTTGTTTTTTAACGATCGAATAAAAAATAATCATCATTTTAGTTTTTCAAAATCTTGTATTGATATGTTAGAATTCGAAAAAATGTTCAACATAAAAGTTATAGATCATGAAAAGAAAAATCATTTGAAAAAAAGAGATTACGTGTGGCGGTTGAAGCATCAATACGATGACGCATGAAAAATCTCACTCATTCTCGATTTACGTAACTCCAATTACTGAAATTTTTGTACTTGATTTAGATATTTTCTTGTAAGTTTCATGGCTTTTCGACTTGTACTTTTGATGGCGTGTGGCATTCGAAACGCTGATACGACAATACATGACTAATATGATGATTTTTTTTAGTCATTTGAAAACAATACATTCGAGCTCTGATGAAATATATTTATTCATTATACTTTTTTATCAATATGATAAAAAAAATTAGTTTTATATTTGATTTTATCATTTATCATAATATAATTTTAAATTAAATAATATTTTTACAAATAATCAATAAAATAAACTAAATAATTTTGAAAATAAATGTGTATGGATAGCTAGTTCAATTGTTCCTAAAGTTTTTATTCATACATCGAGAGAAAAAATGCAAATTAAAGAGAGCTCGAGGGGTAAAATAATTATCTAAATTGTAGGCGACCCCTCGTACTTATAGCTATTTGCATCTGACCTATTCCTCAACTCTTCACTTGCGCTTCTCGTCAACCTCGTCTTCTACAAATAATCTCCCTGTTTCCCTCTCAGCGACACGTCAAACCACAACCCCTCAATTAGGGTTTCAGAAGTGATAAAATTCAAATTTCGCTAAGGTTTTATCCCACAATAAGGTAACATAATTTCGTTTTGACTTTGGAGACTCCCTGTATTTTGTCGATTGTTTGATGAATTGTGAGAGTTATTGCAATCGTTTTTGATATTGCGATTTCATGAAACTTACAATGGAGTTTATGATTCACAACGTTTTACTTATTATGGTTTATTCGTAATTCTTCGTGACTGTGGGAGCGACCTTTTTTCTGTATCTTCTCGCGAGTGTTTTAATCTTGCAGAAGGGAAATTAAACTGTGTCCCTTTTCAATTTGAATTGTATGAATCTAGTGATTGCGTACTTGGAAGCGAGAAAAGTGAAATTGATAGAGGGGAGAGAATGATGGCGCTTTTGAATGGGAGTGAGAATGGGGAGATTGCGGTGGAGAGGCAGATAGGGGTGTCCATGATGGAGCAATTAGTGCCAGAGATCACAACGCATGCCCTCAGTTATTTGGATTATCCGAGCCTCTGTAGGCTCTCTATGACGAATTCTCGCATGCGGGAAGCTGCCAATGATGATAATGCGTGGAAGGCCCTGTATCATAAGGTATGTGTTTTTTCTTATGAATTATTAAAATTTTGTGTGACTATTTGTTTCTTTTATGCGTTTCTTCCTTTTTCATGGATTTGGTTCAGGCGGTATTATTGACTTGTTGGGAATTCAGTTGTGTGCTTCTGTACTTACACTGTTTTAGTTTCTAGTTTATCAGACGAGAGATAGCGAGCCATTTTTTTTTTCAATGGGGTTAGAATTATTAGTTACTCTTGCATTAGCTTCAGTTCATATAATAGATGATAAGACTTAGGTGTAAAATATAAATGATACTTGTATATAGTGCAATCAGGGAGATTGACGTATTAGAAAATGGTGCTTGATTACTTGAAGTCTTGTAAGTATCATCTGCATGTTGTTGTTATGACTAAAGCACTTGTAATCTTAGGGTGGTATTTTTGTTAGAATGGATGTGGTCCATCTGTGAGTGGGCAGCAATTTAGAATTGATGAATACTCTTTCAAATGGTACTTCTATTCCCGAATTATTTTCAATGATAAAAAGCATTATGTTTTTTCATGATTTCTTTGATCCATAACTCTATAATGTCTTGCACTGACATTACGTTTTCAATTTTAGGATTTCAATCTTATACAACAATGACCGTTATGCTGATCTTGATAAAAAATTGAATTTATTTTCGTTCATTTCTGAAATATTATGTAAAATCATGTTTTAAATTGTAAGATAATTCTGTTATTTTTTCCTTGTCTAGGATTTCACTTTAGAACAACATAATGTAAGACCACCAAATGGATGGAAAGCTTATTATGCAGCTACAAGAACCATAGTAAACACTAATGCTGAGTTTTTTAGGATTGTTAGAGAAAGGTCACTTCCTGCAATGAGCCAGTTTTGGCTTAATGCAGATTATGTGAAGTGCTTTCATGCGACTGGCGAGTCTTTCAGTGGGTACGTGGCTTTCTATTCTTGCATGAGAATTTTCCATATTCATGCTAATCACTAGTATTTGATTTTTATTTCCATGCTTTTAAACAAATTTTCTCAAGTTATATTTTTTGTAATGGTTTAAAATGTTCATGGAATTATCTCTGCGTTGATCGTTCCTGCCGTTTATGTGAATTCTAAATTCACTTCTGATTTTTCACCAAATGAGACTCCAACAGATTTATTTGGCTGATCACCTCGATAGGGAGTTATAAAATAATCTTTTTAGTATGTGGCTCTTTGTTGACCTTTCTTATTGATACTTATAACCTCGCATCAAGTTTGGCCTTAGAGTCTTGGAAATTTCTAGTAACATGAATTCGATGATTCAAACATGAAATGTGGAAAATAAATGGAGAATTTGATTTGATAGTACATATACTTCTTTTGGACGTGTATATGCTTATCCACTATTGTCAAACATAAGCTTTGAACTTTTTCTGCCATTCCCAGAGCATGTTCTATTATTTTGTCATGAAGATTATGACAGGATTTATTAATATACGAGTGGTTAAACAACGAAATCCTCTTGCTTGATGTTTATTTATCTTTGTTAGATTGCTCGGTCGTTGATCTCATAAATTTGTGCTTATAAAGTCCCAAGAAAATTTTACTAAGTCGATAGTTCGATCATATGCATGATTTGGATAAGATATGTAGTGGACAAACAACACGAGTGATTCCTTCATTGAAACTATTTGCAATTGCGTTCTACTACGACTAATTATGTTAAAAACTGTTACTGTCTAATTATATTTCCATGTTGGAATCCAGAAGCTTTATGCATCCCTCTACTCTAGTTATGATGCAGTTATGGAAAGCTGGCAGCTAGCATTTGGCTGGGACCATGTCGCTGATTTCCAAATTCGGGATGTAAAAGCTCGGGTGCTGACACATATGGCTTGGGTTACAATGAATGCTTATATTGAACTCGAAAATGGTCCATTTAATGTGACTAATGTTTATGAATTCCAGAATGGGAGATGGTATATGGTCCACCATCATACCTCAACATTTTTTGTTAATATAGGCATCGGGCACCTACCTCTGCATGGATAGTTAGAGCTCCACACTTGGTCACGTGAAGTCTGAATCTGTCTTATCACCGAAACTCCTGAGTGATCTATTTTTCTTTCCTCTTCTTGAGCTAGGAATGACACTAAGAAATCATCAAAGCTTTCTTGGAAGATCTTATGTTTATTGGTGGATGTCAGTTAATGATAATTGATTTCAGTTACACTTCGTTGTAAACTGATATTTTGGTTGTAGTTATTAGTTATTCCTTGATATTATGTCACAACGGTGTATTCATCAAGGTGTAGCAGTCTCTTCCCGGGCGATTAATCTGTAATAGCTTAAGAGTGTTAAAAATTGGTTTTTAGTATCACTCAAGGATCCCCTATTATTCGCAGTTGTCAGGCAGCGGTAACCATCAAAATAATGGAGATGGTCAACTCTTGTACATAAATCGAGAACATTTGGCTGTCTATGGCACAAATATTTTGTGTTGAAAAGGTAACTGTTAGTATTATATCAAGAAATTATCTAGTTTGCAATAGTTTCTGTGCATGAACATGAGTAAAACATATCATGAAACCCAAAATTTTGCATGAGACTACAAATAACGATAATTTCACATTAAATAAAGTTTCATGTAGTAAAACGAAATACTAATATATGATTCCTTTGTATTAATTTTTCAGATGGAAACACGACATTGTCTCTTTCTCAATCGTTAACAAAAAAACGCGTGGTTTGAATATTGTGAAATGTGATGTTAAGTGTATACTTTTTTTTATAACTCGCTATTGTCCTCCTTTGAATTATTGCCTCCACTTTCTTATTTATAACTGAATTATTGTTTTCCAAACAACATATGATTGGTTCTTTTTGTAGGTTTGAATTGGTCACCTCGTGAAGTTTTCACAACATTTACATCAATCGCAAAACATGCGTACTTTTTATCTGAGTTAATTTTAATACTGGTCACTCAAAATGATGTGTAAATGGGTCATATTTTGACATGCATAACGCAAAATGCTAGCATATCCAAAAGTTAAATCCAACTTTAGTACGGGACCGAGTCTCAATTAATTCATAATTCGGTTAATTATTTTTAATATAAAATATTCATGTATAAAAATATCGACTATTTGTCGTTGAAATGGATTTTGTCTTCTCAAATATAATATATCAAAGTTGGTAAAAATTATTTTGCACAAATTTCGATTCACATCATTTAGTTTCTAATAACCCACAATTTATATCATATATCGTTGATATAATATTGAGTTAAAAATATTGACAATATATTTTTAACATAAAAATTAAATTAAAATGCAAAAACAAACAAGTTAGAAGTTTGGATCAAAGAAATACATGGATATCCAACTGACAGATTTTTAAGGCAACTCAATCTCGTGGGCTCGAAAAGAGCGAAAACGTGGATGAGGGAGAGGATACCTCGTAAAAGGTTTGAAATGGTCAGCATATGGACGGGACTCACACACCACCAAACATGATTAAGACCACACTGTGATTCACTCGGTTTCTTAGTCAAAATTTCAACTCTGTTTTCTTTAAATTCTAATGCTCCGTCATTCAGTATCTCTATCCCTCCCCTCCTCATATAGTTTGCACCACAATAAAGCAGGGTTAAGATTCTGAATCAAATCCAATATTCAAGTAGTCTATACTTGTATGAATCTAGTGTTGCTCTGAAGCCAGATAATATTTGAAATGGAGAGTGCTGTGACCTGGCCATACAATACACTTATCAACGAACTAGCACAAGGGATGGAGAAAACTAAGCAGCTTCGGATTCATTTGTGGTCGACGTCCCCATCGGAAACTCATGACTTGATACTGCAGAAGATGCTATCTTCATATGATAAGGCTTTATTCATCCTAAGGTGGGGTGGATCAAATGGAGCAACGTTGAGTACACCAGACACTTCGGTATCTGTACATGGAAGCATAAGAATTGAAGACGTGAACAAGAACATAAATGATAATCAGGATAATATGAATGCTTCAAAGAAACGGTAAATTTTCACAATGATGAATAACATTTTATGTGATTGATTAGGGAATCTTTTGCAAGGTGTTTGTGTGCTAACTCTGTTTCTTGATTGGTGTGTCAGAAAGATGCAGCACACATGGACAGAACAAGTGAAAGTTGATTTTGAGAATGGACTCGAAGGGCATACTGGTGATGGATATAATTGGAGAAAATACGGGCAAAAATACATTCTGGGAGCTAAATATCCGAGGTAGACACTTCTTTCCGACATGGAAAGCATTAATTCTCTAAAGACAACCCAGAAATCATGCAGGAAAAGTGAGGTGGAAAACAGTCTAAAGAATCAAAATTTTCTATACTAAAATAACACGCAACAGTCCCTGCATGGTTTTTGTGTCTCTCTCACACGAGCGTATACAAGTACTAGTATTTGATATAGGCACTAGATCACAACAAAAATAACACAAGTTTATCCATGTTTGCAGGAGCTATTACCGATGTCCATACCGTCTTGTTCAAAATTGCTGGGCAACAAAGCAAGTGCAGAGATCTGATGACGACCTGACCGTATTTGATATCACATACAAAGGAACGCATACTTGTAGCCAGTCCACTAACACAGTTCCACTGTCAGCATCTCCTGGAAAACTGGAACTGAAACTTAACGATGGTCACGATCTTCAAGGCCAACAGAATCAAGCCCTTTCAAACTGCAAAAATTCCCTCAGCGTCAGTACTGAGGACTTGGTTAGTGAGGAAATGCCGGCCCACTTCTCCTTCCAATCAACATTTGCATTCCATGACGATGTAAATCACTATTTCCCGGCTCTTCTTGATGAAAACCACCACCAGGGTTGCACAGTTTCTCCAGAGTTAATATCTCCAGCCTCATCAGAATCCAATTATTTCTCAGCAACAACCTACGTGAGGACTCCTAATGTTCAGCATTCAGAGGCAGATACCGCAGATATAATCTCAGCTCATGCATCCACGACCAATTCTCCAATTGGAGGCATGGAGTTCTTAATTGATCCCATAAATTCAGATCCAAATTTCGAATTCAACATGCCAGAATTTTTCACATATTCAAACTTTGAACATGGACAATAAGAGGACATAGTGTGGTTTGCAATATCATGTTTGATCCTTTCCGTTTTAAAGTAGATGTAGATAGATCTTGCAGAAATTTATCTCGATGTGTAAAGATGCTAGGCCGGTATCTATATAAGTTTTATGAGAAGAAGTGCTTTTTAACTCTGTCATTCCATCTTGGAGTGATATTCCATCACAAACAAGAACAAACATCTAAGTTACTAAATTGAGTTTAAGGGCAGTTCATGTAGACGGAAATAACCCACAAGCTTCCAGAAAAGCCTCTTAAGTTAAACTCAAGCAGTAAATTCAATAACAGAAAAAAGGAGGATTAGCGAAGAAAATGACAATTTCTTAACTTACAATATCATTACATAAAAGATACAAATTGGAATTCCCTACGCGGCCAAGAACCATTTCTGGCACAATCACAAAGGACATGATCTTTATGATTCCAGGTATCACATGTACGGATTGATAATTAATGAAAATAACGCCGAAGCTGGACCTTTTTTCCCTTATGAAGGACAGGAGAGGAGTATAAAAGCATCATAATCTGCTCTTATCACCTAAATTGAATGCTTATCCTCTTCTTTACCGTTGGAGGTAAACTCTGACGTGTTTCCTTTTTCGCCTCCAGCTTTTCTAAGAGCATCCCTCAGACCCAACACGATGAATAGGTTGGTGAGAGTAAGCAGTGACTCAGCTCCACCATGCAACCAGTCGACATTGGACAAGGATGTTCCATAGTGAACCTTTGCTGTGCGAAGATTGCAAATCGATATCTAATGAGAAAATGTACAAGTTTTTTTTTAATGATAACTTGACGATGTTTTGTCGTAGAAAATTACCATAAATTCCAGCAGGTACTGCTTAGCGAGAGGCAATGCAGCAAAGACAGGAGAGGAAGGAGTTAGTAGGAGGTTAGATATTAAGTTTTATGCAATAAAAATATAAGAACTTAATCGTAGAAGTCACTCTAAGAGTCTATCGATTTATGAACATGCTGCCATCATCATTTTCAACAAACAAGCACTCCGATTATCGTTTACACAATGATGGATCAATTTAAAAGAAAAGCAATCAGGAATGCAGCTTTATGACTGATGAGAATTTCCTCCTCCTTTAATTTTGGCATAGAGGGAGGTGCCATAACCACCTTACCATACGCTCACTAACTACCCTTTCGTACTTTAGATAAAAGAATAATATACCTACTGAACAGCATCTGAAAATAGAAAAGTTTCAGTATATATGAAAGGTGCATTAACATTACTTCTCCAAAACCATCTAATGTGATAATCGAATCACTTGATCAGTTTACCAAACCTGATCTTCAAAAAAAAGCTTACAGAAATTACAGCATTCATCAGTAAAAAAAAATGGGTTCAGCATCAGTTTCAAACCGAACAGTAAGTCATAATTCAAATGAAAACAATCAAATTGCTTACTTGTGGCACCAACAAAAGCAAGCAAGAAATAGAACCCAAAAAGAGTGAGTCTTGGGGCAGTCTTGGATTTGGTGATAAAATACAAGAATACCAGGTAAGGAAACAGAGAGAATGCAAAAAGCAGTGAAGCAATGTTCTGAGAATCAATGTTGGGTGACCATGGATCCACAGGAAACAAAAACCCATTACAAATTATCTGTTCTCCTTTCCTATAAACTATCTTGCTTCCCATTTCAGTTTCACCACAGCAGTTGAATTCAAATCTCTTGGGAGTCAAAATTGTTTCTCTGCTATACCTCCAATGCTTTACTTTCCAATCTTCACCTTTACACAGGAATGAAGAACCGGTTACCATGGGAGACTTCAACAGAGACTGAACTCGAACAGAACCTTCCATTTTTCCCCCAAAAAGCTCAAGTTGCTCTGAAGCAAGAATTACGAACCACAAATTTGCTTGGCATCTTTATTGAATGTGCAGAAATATTTTCGACGTTCCAGATTATTTTAGCGGCCCATTGCAGTCACATTATAGGCCCATTAGTTGCATTGGGAGAACTAAGCCCAAAAGAAACTAGTGGTAAGGCCAATGTTCCTGATTGTAACATCGTGATTGTGAGATTGGATTCTAGGGTCAGTCATAAAATTAGGTCGGCGCAAGGAAATTTTTTTAAAAAAAACAAAGGGCTCGTAATCAAACAACACAGGTATCCATCGTTGGTGAAATGATAAATTATTATAATATAAAGATAATAAATCAATATATATATATGCAGAATATAATTAGTTATGACCATGAACGTATAATCATTTTATGTTGTCGTATTCGCATCAGACAGTGTTTATGGTTCTACATACGAGGCTACATGTATTAGGCGGAGTGAAGATTTTTGTAAAAAAAATATGTAAAAGTCTACTTATTTGTACAAATCATTGCGTTGTTCGGATTTTATTGATATCACGACAACTCGTTATACAATCTAGATTGCAAAAAGGGCATGGATATAAGAGGCGATAACCACAAATTTTAAACGTTTTTAAGACACAATGGCTCGGGGATCCCGACACAGTATCTTTGGAATTCAATATCATACATTTTTTTTTGGAGTTGGGTGCAATATATCTTTGGAATTCACTATCATGCATTTTGATGCTACACAGATATGGATATGGTAGCAATGTAATAAAATATGACCCATATTAATCAGAAGAAGGAAAGACATGTAGGAAATGGCGACGGTCATTACCTACAACTTTTGACAAACGTGCTCAACTTTAGAAACTTAAGATACGTATACGTTTTTTCTTCTGAATCTCGGCTCCCGATACACTCATCGATGGTATGAGAAACGCCTATAAATAGAGCGAATGAGGTCCCTAAGCACACACCTCATAAGAAAAATTTACACCATCTATTTAGAAGGTGGAATGCTTAGAAGGCATCAACCGAGAAGAAAATCAGAGAAAATCAAAATTTTCAATGGCCGGAGGTAATAATTGATTTAAGCTTCCGCATATTGTTTTTCATGTTCATGTACACGTAAAAAAATGATTTTGAAAGAAATATCTAACATTTGGTATCAGAGCAACAATACCTCTGCCTTGAAAATATTTGTTTTCAGATCAAGAACTTTATGAAGTTTTTTTGAAGTTTTACGTAAGAAATTTGAAACTTCAAGTTCGAATATAATAATCATAATAAATTTACCTGAAAATTTCTTCGGAGAATTTTCTTCTTGATCGGAGTATCAAGTTCTGAAATAAGAATTTTTCGGAGCAAAATATTTTCGAAAAAGATGCTACTGATTTTTTCTGAAAATGGAGGATGAAGAAGACGAAAATTTGCAAAATGAATCAGAATGCAATTTAACGTGTATGTATTCAATTGTCTTTAATTAATGCAAATTGAATTATTGAGACTGCAACTGCATGCAATCAATTTCATGCGATCAATTTCGTTTTTATTTTATTTTTTTATTTTTTTTAAATAATAATAAATGCAGGACCCGCAATTAATATTGCGGGACCTACAAAAATTATCAATTGAAAAATCATCGTTGAAGTTATTATTATTATTATTATTTTAAAAAAAATAATAATAAATAAATAATGATTAATGTGTTATTAAGTTAGATGTATAATTCGGTATACATATAGCATTTGGTTAAATAATTTATACACATTAAAATAATTCTAAGTTCGACGTAATTTTTAATACATGTTTAGAAATTATTTTTGCATATTAGATATAATGTCAAATATTATGGATAAGTGTTTGATTTATACATGCAAATTTAATATTATGTTTGCATTTATTCTTGAAATTTAAAATGCAAATAATATTAAAAATTAATTGGTACATCAATATTCACATTATGTTTATATTAAATTATATTAAGTAATTTATAATTTGAAATGAATATATTAAGTAAGATGTGAATATAAAATTATAAAATAAAATATTTTTGATATTCACAAATGAACAAATAATCCTCACTTTATCACTACTCTGATAAAAGAGAAAAACTGATGAGGAGCTCACATTTTCACGTAAATGTGATACTCACTTTATCACTACTCTGATTGAAGAGAAAAACTGATGGGGAACGTATTTGTTCATATTAAGTAAAAATGTGCATATAAAGTTATTTAAAGAAAAATTTTGACTTCTAAAGATTCACATAAATGTGAATAATTAAGTTGAATAATAATTATAAGGTGACATGAGAAAACATGATCTGGGGATTTTTCATACATCGGTTTAAACTGCCTTGACTAGCCACTGGTCTCCCTGAAGAATGTTGCTCTGACTAGGAGTTAAGTATTTAAAGAACCTTAGCACTACATATCTTTCCTGGGAGCACTCTTGGAAAGTGTTGATTACAAAATAATTATTATATAAAGCATTAAGTAAAGCCAAAATTTTGTTTAGTGAACCATATAATTTTAAATAATTGAGGAATAGTCACAACATCCTTAATTATGAAAAATTATGCATTAAGTGGATTTGGATCACATAATGGACATCAATTGTAATTAATTATATAAACGTAATAAAATTTACCCCACATGGATTTTTATTATATTTATATAACTAATTAGGTTAAAATATCAAATTATATTTTTCTTAATTTACCCACAGGAGTTAAGGAAAATACATTTTGATAGTTTATCATAAAGTTACAGAAAAATCTTATTGAATTAAAATTTTAGCCCACATGCAAATTTTATGTCACTAGATTTTTAAAACATTAATCACACATGATATTGTCTCAAAATTTTAATCATATGATATTTTGTGCAGTTATGCAATCTGCGAGTTTTTCTGATATGAAATGTGACATTCCCGAATTAAAGGGCGACAACTATAAAATATGGAAAGCAAGAATTCTCCTTCAATTAGGGTGGATGGATATTGATTATGCTATACGGAAAGACGAACCATCTGCTATTATTGAAAACAGCATTCCGGATGATGTTGATCTTTATGAAAAATGAGAGCGATCTAATCGACTCTGCGTAATGTTCATAAAGACCAAAATCACTGCTGGCATGCGTGGTTCTGTCGACCAGCATAATAATGTCAAAGAATTACTGAAGGCTATTGATGAACAATTTCAGTATTCAGATAAGGCACTAGCAAGCACCCTAATTATGGAATTCTTTTCATTAAGGCTCACCAGTGTGAGAGGTGTGCGAGAGCACATAATGAAAATGCGGGACATAGCGGCTCGGCTCAAGAGACTTGAAGTGGAAATGTCTGAAACTTTTCTTGTGCACTATATTTTATGCACTCTTCCACATCAATATGGACCCTTCAAAATTTCCTACAATACACATAAAGATAAATGGTCAATCAATGTAATGACCATGTGTGTTCAAGAGGAAGGAAGGCTATTGATGGAAACAAGTGATAATGTATTTGTGACTACACAAGGAAAGTGTAAGAAGCAAGCTAAAGTCAAGGAAAAAGGAAAAGGAATAATTTCACCTCAACCTGACATTAAGAAAGAATCCAAGTATTTCTTCTGTAAAAAGACGGGACACATGAAGAAGGATTGCAATAAATTTAAAGACTGGCTTGAAGAGAAAGGTATTCTTACTTCATTTATCTGTTATGAATCTAATATGGTTAATATGATTTATAACACATGATGGATTGATTCTGGTTCGACAATCCATGTTACAAATACCTTGCAGGATATGCAAAACCTAAGGAAGCCAATAGAAAATGAGCGGAGCATCTATTCAGGAAACAAGATGTCTTCACATGTGGAGGCTATTGGGACTTACTGCCTTATATTGGATAGTGGTTTTATTTTAAAATTGGAAAAGATATTTTATGTTCCTAGTTTTTCTAGGAATTTAATTTCAGTTTCAAAACTTGTACCCCTAGGTTATTCATTTCAGTTTTTGGATAAATCAATAAATTTGTTTTATAAATCAAATCTTATTGGAAATGGTATAATAGTTGATGGTCTTTTCTCTATTTCTTTACAAAATAATAACACCACTATGCATGTACAAGGATGTATTAAAAGATGTGTTATAAATGAATATTCCTCTACATTATGGCATCTGAGATTGGGACACATCTCCATAGAGAGAATTACAAGATTAGTAAATGATGGAGTACTCAGTACTTTAGATTTTACTGATTTTGAGACTTGTGTGGACTGCATAAAGGAAAAGTAGACCAATAAGTCTAAAAAAGGTGCCAAGAGGAGTACATAAATATTAGAAATCATAACTTCAGATATTTGTTGTACAGATATGGACATGCAAAGTCCGAAATACTTCCATCTCCTTTATTGATGATTATTCACGATACATGTATATCTACATGCTTCATAACAAAAACGAAGCACTTGAAGCCTTTAAGGTTTTTAAGACTGAAGTGGAGAAGTAATGTGGAAAACATATTAAGATTGTAAGAACAGATAGAGATGGAGAATATTACAGTAGATACACTGAGAATGGACAAGCACCTGGTCCGTTTGCGAAGTTTGTCAAAGAACATAGGATTGTTGCCCAATATACTATGCCTGGTTCTCCGGACCAAAATTGCGTAGCTGAAAGGAGAAACCGAACATTATTGGACATGGTGAGGAGCATGTTTAGTAGCTCTAAACTTTCTAAATCCTTATGGACTGAAGCTCTTAAGACAGCTGTGTATATATTAAACCGAGTTCCAACTAAGGCTGTCTTAAAGACGTCATTTGAGTTATTTAAAGGTTGGAAACCGAGTTTGCAACATATACGCGTTTGGGGTTGTCCGTCTGAAATAAAAGTTTACAACCCACATGAAAATAAACTGGACCCAATAACTATAAGTGGATATTTCATTGGGTATGCTAAAAATCCAAAGGGTACAGATTCTATTGTCCATCTCACAATACTAGAATTGTGGAATCAAGAAATGCAAAATTTCTTGAAAATGACTTGATTAGTGGGAGTGATCATGATATAGTTTTTGAGAATGATCACAGTAATGCACAACCCTCTTATTCAAATGACAAATTGATTGTTATTCACACTCCTCAAGACCAAATGGGTGTTAGACAATCAGTTACTGAAGTTCCACAAATCGCTGATGAAAATCCAGTAGATCAAGTTGTTAATGAAGAAAAACAAGAAATTGTTGATCAACCAAACAACCTTAGGAGATCTACTAGAATAAGAAGATCAGCTATATCTAGTGATTATATTGTGTATTTACAAGAATCGGATTTTAACATCGGAGCCAAAAATGATCCTGAAACGTTTTCACAAGCCATGAGTTGTAATGAGTCAAAACTATGGTTTAATGCTATGAAAGAAGAGATGAATTCTATGGCAGTTAATGGAGTCTGGGATCTTGTTCAGTTGCCTGATGGTGTAAAAGCCATTGGATGTAAATGTGTCTTCAAAACAAAGAAAGACTCATTAGGCAACATTGAAAGGTATAAAGCAAGACTCGTTGCTAAAGGATTCACTCAGCAGGAAGGAATCGATTATAAGGAGACTTTTTCTCCTGTATCTAAAAAAGATTCTCTCCGTATCATTCTAGCATTAGTTGCACATTTTGACTTAGATTTGCAACAAATAGATGTGAAAACAGCTTTTCTTAATGGAGAACTAGAGGAAGAGGTTTATATGAAACAACCTGAAGGATTCTTCTCTAGTAATGGTGAACAATTGGTTTGTAAGCTTAAGAAATCTATATATGGATTGAACAAGCTTCCCGTCAATGGTATTTAAAATTTCATGATGTTATCTCTTCATTTGGATTCGTTGAGAACCCCATGGATCAATGTATATACCAGAAGGTCAGTGGGAGCAAGATTTGTTTCCTTATTTTATATGTGGATGATATATTACTTGCAACCAATGATAAAAGGTTTGTTATATGATGTGAAACAATTTCTCTCTAAAAACTTTGATATGAAGGATATGGGCGATACATCTTATGTCATTAGCATTAAGATACATAGAGACCGAATTAAAGGTATTCTAGGTCGGTCTCAAGAAACCTATATCAACAAAGTTTTAGAGAGATATCGGATGAAAGATTGTTCACCAAGTATAGCTCCCGTTGTGAAAGGCGATAAATTCAATTTGAGCCAATGTCCAAAGAATGATTTAGAGCGGGAACAAATGAAAAACATTCCTTATGCTTCTGCTGTCGGAAGCTTAATGTATGCTCAGGTTTACACTAGACCTGACATTGCATTTGTTGTTGGAATATTGGGAAGATATCAGAGTAATCCAGGTTTAGACCATTGGAAAGCTGCGAAGAAAGTAATGAGGTACATACAAGGGACCAAAGATTATATGCTTATGTTCAGACGAACTGAAAATTTGGAAGTAATTGGCTACTCTGATTCAGACTACGCTGGCTGCATTGATTCACGAAAATCTACTTCGAGATATATTTTTATGCTAGCTGGTGGAGCTGTATCTTGGAGAAGTGCAAAGCAGACATTGTCTGCTACTTCCACTATGGAAGTTGAGTTCGTATCTTGTTTTGAGGCAACCTCACATGGTGTATGGTTGAAGAGTTTCATTTCGAGGCTTAGAATTATGGATTCTATATCTAGGCCATTAAGAATATATTGTGACAATTCAGCTGCTGTTTTTATGGCTAAAAATAACAAAAGTGATAGTCGAAGCAAGCACATCGACATTAAGTATTTAGCCATACGAGAACGTGTTAAAGATAAGAAGATACTTATCGAGCACATTAGCACTGAATTGATGATTGCGGATCCTTTGACTAAGGGCATGCCACCATTGAAATTTATGGATCATACAGAAAGAATGGGACTTGGTTCATTTATTTAATTTTGTTGTAAGAACAAATTTAATGAAACTATGATGTGATATTTTCTCATATTTGTTGTGCACACATTCATTGATTTGAGAAATATTAATAAAGTTGTACCTCGAATAAACATAAGGTTTATTCATTAAGTTATACAGTTTGAGATACATAATGCATTGTGATACATGGAAGATAATACTTGCTTATAGAGGAACTATCGCCATGATTCATGTGTTCTGTTTTCTACTATGGTAAATGAGATATATGGGTCAAGTGGGAGAATGTAAGAAAAAATGACCCATATTAATCAGAAGAAGGAAAGACGTGTAGGAAATGGCGACGGCCATTACCTACAACTTTTGACAAATGTGCTCAACTTTAGAAACTTGAGATATGTATACGTTTTTTCTTCTGAATCTCGGCTCCCGATACACTCATCGATGGTATGAGAAATGCCTATAAATAGAGCGATTGAGGTTCCTAAGCACACACCTCATAAGAAAAATTTACACCATCTATTGAGAAGGTGGAATGCTTAGAAGGCATCAACCGAGAAGAAAATCAGAGAAAATCAAAATTTTCAATGGCCGGAGGTAATAATTGATTTAAGCTTCCGCGTATTGTTTTTCATGTTCATGTATACGTAAAAAACATGATTTTGAGAAAAATATCTAACAAGCAAATGAATGCATGCTATGACTGTGAGGGAGATTGCTAATCACGGAGCTATAAAAGCAAGTTCTTAAAGGCAAAGAAGAAATAAAATAAGTATATTATTGAAAGTACGAGTATCGTGTATGTAAGAACAAAACCAAATCGAGGCCTGTAGCAAATACAATTTCTTTAAAACAGATTCGTTCCATTAGGTATATGCTTCGAGAATTTAAGCGAGTAAAAGGTGACATAACTTAGCTAGACGATTTTTGCTTTGATCGGTCCGATATTCGACGACACTCAGGTAGTGCTCGTACATTTGCACACAAATCAAACCTTTTCTAATTCAAATCGAGCCCTTGATTTGCACCTCTTCTACGCCAGCGTGCGCGAGAGAGAGCATCTTCTCCGATCATTCTTACACTTCCATAAAATGTAAAACAATATAAACTCTTATATATATATATATATATATAATCCAACAATGACTACAAATGAAATGTTAAAGAAAGTAGCGGTCTGTATCAAGTATGTTTTGTCAATAAATTATATTATAAAAACGCCTTCAGTTAGAAGTTATGTTAAATTATTTATGTTTAATAATATGTCTTTAATGTTTCTTTAAAATCTTTGCGTCCCAAGAAAACTCTACATCACAATATTTATACTTTCAATCGGAGAACATTTTCAGACAGGACTTAAACCATTTTATTCGAAATCTCCATTGACCAAGGCATCAAGTGCCATCAATCCACGACACCAGAAATCTTTTTCATCGTATAAAATCGTCTCTCTTAAGTTCAATTCGTTCACAAGTTTTTTTTAATCCAACCAAAATAAATTTCTACTTGTATTCCAAATAATGGTTCTGGATGACTTTGTACAGAGGATATATANCTTCATCTAGACTCAAATTTTACAAGTTAAAAATCATTATCTTTCAGTTTATTATCTCATCATACGAACTAAATGATATCAGATACCACATCAGACCATGGAAAATAAAATTTTAGGCAGAGACGTATTTTTTCGTGTATGTATAAACAAACTACAACATATAAAATACAAATTGAATGAATATAGATACACGTTTAATTTCCCAGAAAAGTTCTGAAATTTATCTTAAAAACTCATCAAGAATTAAATATTTGACTGCGTCAGTAACTGAGGTTGATCTTAATTCTTATGGTACGGAGAAGAAGCATTCAAATTTTTGGTGATCATAGAGTTCATAGATATTACATTATTGTTTCCAAAAAAAATCACTTTAATGTACTTTTCCTATACCATAATTACTTTTCCCTATTATAACCCAAATATTTCCATTATTACGCACAGGTATGATTATGCTGCTGGAAATGATATAAATTTCCCATTGATCAATATTATATGCAATCTATTATTTATGTTATAATCTTTATACACTATTTAATTTGCTAGAATTTCGAGTTATTTGTTATATATCCATAAATATATATCATTTTTTAATATAAAAATACTTCAATGTGAAAAGATACCCAGAAAATTTGGGGCAAAAGTATTTAAATAGAATACCCCCATGAGCATATGTGGATCAATTGGCTCTATGTACGAGTTGGGGTAAGTTACAATAAGTGAGCAATTAATGAAAACACCAAATGCTGGGCCAAAAATGCATAATTTAATAAAGATGTGTCCCCCTTGACAAAGATGGAATTCCATACTACATTTTCTTGCTAAAGACATCCAACCAAATCTTAAAACGTAAAAATTTGTGTAAGACGATCTCACATATCGTATTTTGTGATACGAATCTTTTATTTGATTGATTCATGAAAAAATATTATTTTTTATGTTGAAAATATTACTTTTTATTGTGAATATCGATAGGATTGACCTGTTTCACAGATAAAGATTCGTGAGCCCGTCTCACAGAAAAAACCTCTTCAAAACCCATATTCTCCCAACAATTTTTGGCCAAAAATACCAATTTTGAATATGATCATTTATGATATTACAAAATTAAAATTCATAAAAGCCCAACATTCTAAGCATTATTACAATTTATGGATCATCATGATGATTGTCAGATGAATTTAAAATTAATTGAGAGATTGCTACATTTTTTGACATCTATTGCAATTTGCACAGGTTTCTTCTAAGTCTAAGTTTACGTTCTCTGATAAAATCATTGTATTTCAAAACCCATATACAAGAATTGCCATAGTTTTTTATAGTACCATTATATAATCAAGAAGGTAACCAGAATTATATTTAAGTTGATACGAGTCATTAAATGTATATATAGCTGATTCAAATATACGTAAAGGGGAGATTTCAACAGTGTTTTTGGGAGAAGATTCTTGGACTGGGGATGGATCAAACTTAATTGTGATCGGTCGATCATTCAATCAATCACATACAATAGATACCCACAGAATTAGTAACAGCAGCAGCGGTACTGAATCTATCGGACTTACTTCTTCTGACCAAAGATTTGATTTCAGGCGAGAACCCTTCACGCTCTGGAACTTCTGGGATCGTGGAAAGTGAGCCAGACTTGTCGTAAATCATATAAAACCCTTCTTTCGGAACGACACCTGAGGTAAGCGGGTCGATTTCGCTGTTATTGATCTTGCTGCTGTGATTGGATTTGAAAACTGACCGCATAAGTCTGTGGACGGAGCGCATGAATTTAGACGTGGGTGGTTTCTTTTTCGTAGGCGGAGGAGGTAGGTGGTGGCCGTCGGTTAAGTGGGGCATGGAGAGAGTTCTGGAAGCTATGGCGGAACTGAGCTGCTTCTCCAATGCTTTCAACTCGAACGAATCGTAGAGAGAGCTGCCACAGTCCCACACCAAATTCTTCGACGCTGGTTGATCTTGCTTTGCTTTCGTGATTTTCTCCATTTTTTCGCCGTTTTTCCAAGGATCGAGGAGGTTTTTATCAGTTGGGGAAGACGGGTTTGAAGCTCGTGTTGTACTGGTAAGTTTAATTATGGTGGGTGCGAGTCTATGGTGTGAGACGAGACTGCAATGTCTCAGTTCACGTCTCCCTAATATATACCACAAACAATAAAACCACGTATTGGATATTTTCTGTTTTATTTTTACTGAAAAATTAATGTAAAAATACTAACATGTTTTTGCCCAAAATTTATGTTAAACGATCTCACAGGTCGTATTTTGTGAGATGGATCTCTTATTTGGATCATTCACGAAAAATTATCACTTTTTATGCTAAGAGTATTACTTTTTATTGTGAATATCAGTAAGATTGACCCGTCTCACAGATAAAAATTCGTGAGACCGTCTCACAAGATACCTACTCCATATTTTTAACAACACTTTTCGTATTTTTTAATATAATATGTTTAATCAATCATTTTAATATAAAATAGAAATAGTAAATTTCTTGTAAGTTAGTCTCAAATATCTATATATGTGTCATGTCAATCCGACTCATACATAGAGTGAAAAATAATATTTTTTTATGAGACGATTTAGATGAGATATTTATATCATAAAATTAAATCGTAAAATGATCTAATAATAATTTGTGTAATAAAAGTAGGTGAGATCACCATATTGTATTGTACTAATAGATAAGGAAAATATTATTATAAATATAGTGTAAACTCAATATGTTCAAACTTGTGGTTATTGTAATTTGATTTCAGACCAGTAAAATTTAATATTTTTTGACTTGTTTCATAAAGGGTGTAATAAATAGCTAGTGAAGTGTGACATGTGTCTAGTTGGTTGAATTTTCGTATGGCTAAGTTTCACCGAGTAAACTTCGCATTAATGAGGTGCGATGTTTAGTACATGGCGTTGTTGAACTTTAACAGTAACGCGAATATTTTGTATATGTGTAAAATATTTGTCAAATTTATTTATGACAAAAACTTGTGTGAGACGGTTTTTCGGATCGTATTTTATGAGAAGGATCTCTTATTTGGGTCATTCATGAAAAAGTATTACTTTTTATGCCAAGAGTATTACTTTTTATTGTGAATATCGATAGGATTGACCCGTCTCACAGTTAAAGATTCATGAGACCGTCGACCTACTCTTTATTTATATATAAGATGAAAATATCATAGAATCCGATTGTAAATATCAAATCTTTTATTTTATATGTTTATTGAATTTTTAAAATTTCTTTATTTCATATTTCATTAAAGTACGTAAATCTTATGTACATTCAATTTCACTTTTTTTTCACCAATCAATTAAACGTATATTTGAATGTCAGCAAACCATTTCAAAATAAATATTTTTATTTTTATTTTTAAATAAAATTTGCATTAGCCAAACAAAATGTGAACTAACTAAGAAAGAGGATGAATGGTGTTAAAAATTCAAACGAGTAGTCGACACGATATTCTCGCGTATCAATATATTACTCGGTTTTAAGTACGTACTGTTTAAAATTAGTATAATATGTAAATTAAATTAATTTGCATTTATCACTATTAAATGTGTGTATGTAATAATTAGTTATGTTTGATATAACAATGAAAAGTGGTGTTTGAACTATACGCTTTGAAAAATTAAAGTTATAATATTACGATAAGCTATAGTTTTTTTTTATAAAAACATTAGATCAGACAAAATTGTTATAAACAACCTAAACAAATGGAGAGTTCCTTCATTCTCCACAAAACTTTGTGTAGCACAAGATCATGTTATACGCGCTGATACTCACGGGAAATTTAGGGTCCGATCCCGACGAGGGTCACTAATCCAGACGCAGGTTTGAAATTGTCCTGAGCCTGAAATCACAAATAAGACCGTTAGAAGGGGGCCAGGAGGGTGTCCTGGCGTAGCCCTTCCGACGTTCAAGTCAGAGACTGAGGATATATGGGGGAGCAGCTAAGGGTGCTGCTGAAAACAATATAGTGAATACTAAATCATAAGCTCAAACCTGATATTTATAGGAGAATACCTGGACTGCTCATGGGCCCTTCACCTGTGGGCTCTAGAGATGGACCGAGAGTTTGGGCCTGATCTTGATGGGTTCATCGCTAGGTATCACGCGGAATATACGGGGTTAAGAAATGACATGAATTAAGTCCACATCATGAAAATAAGAAACAAAAAAATTCATATGAGATGTTCTTATGAATCAATTTTTTATGAATCATTTTTGTGAGATAAATATTCTATTTGAGTCATTCATTAAAAAATATTATATTTTATTATAAATATAGATAAAATTAACATGTATCACAAATAAAAATATATGACTACTTGAAAATAATAATTTTGGGCCAATTTAATTCACTACTTGGTCAAACATGAGGTTTCTTTATATTTATATATTATTTTTTTGGTCAAATCTATTATTTTAATTTGATTTTGGTACACCATATCGGACTATCATTATGAAGAGGTCGACTTGAAAAAAATGCGCTTAGTTATCTCTAATTCATATCTTTTATTTTTTTATCTTCTATATTTCAAAATAGATCTTTATTTTCAAAAAATTTCTCCAATCCATATCTTTTAAATATTACCAAATACTTTATTTCTTTAATTTATTTTATTTTCAACTCATATCCTCTAAAGATTTTCAAATACTATATTTCTTTAATTTATTTCATTTTCGAATACACATACACACACATATAATTAATTAATTTCATAATGTATTATTTAATTAAACTTAATTAATTTGTTAAACACGAGACAACTACATGCGTATTCGATTCGTTATATTTAAAACAGTACATTTATTTCCATTAGTTCCATTTGGTAACTATTATAAATAGTAAATTATAATTAATTCATTAGAAAACTAAAACAATTAAAATAAAATTTTCAGAATAAAATAATTCAAAATAAAAATAAAAAATGGGCCAAATAATTATTTAAAATTAAAAAAAGTAAAAAAAATTCGAAATAAAAAAAAATTTGGCCTAAAAATTTAATAAAACTACAAAAAGACTAAAAGACTATATTGCAATTTTTAGAATGTCAATTTTGTAATTACTTCCATCTCCTACTCAATCGTCTATATGAATAGTGATACTCTATAAATGGAAGATCACTATTGCATGCTCTAAAATGTGAGGGAAATAGTGCATGGTTGGAGAAGATTTTCTCCTCTATAGTTGATTACAAATGTTAATCAGATAAATTTCATTTATTTAAGTTATTTACGCATGTGTTGTACATTTGTACAATTATTTTTATAATTAATTTAATTTATATTCGAATATAAGTAATATCATAATTGTAAAAATTAATAAATTATTATATTCCTATAATTTAAAATGATAAAATGAGATAGAAAATGGAAACAAAAAAAAAAAACAAAAAATCTGACCAAGACATCACTTGTCTTTATTATAGAGGTTCTTAATATTAGTATTAATTTTTTTTAATATTATATTTAGATCGAAAAATAACATTTCATCAACTTAATCTCTGTTTGCTCGAGTTAGAGTTTGAACCGAACTCAATCAGGCTTGTAATGTTCAACTTTATATTTGTGTTTGGAATTGAGATGTTTCCAATTAGTTAATAAAACAGAATTTGGATGGGATAGTAAAGATTGTGGGAGCATCTTTTCTTCTTTGGAAAGCATCTTTTGATGTAGTGATTACGTAGTTTCGATAGCAGACTATAGCTTGTATGCTGAATATGAACAGCTGTTTCAAGACGTTGCTTTTGTCCTTTTTTCATAATCCAACTGAAATTAAAATACTAACAAACGTATTTGTTTGTCTTCAATATTCCCCTTCATATGATATCAGACAAACTTCTTTCAAATTGTCGCATGATTTTTTATTTTTTTTTCAAACAAGTTTTGTTAATAATGAATTCTAAATAAGGATTTATAAATACATTAGCTACGTTAAATATATTTTAAGGGTGAAATTCAAGTTCTCTGAAAATTTATATATAATACAATTGATTTTTTTTTTAAAGATAACTTTTTTCTTCAAAAGAGTATATCTTTAATAAATTTTGAGTCACACAACAAACTAAGTGTATATGATCATACAAATTATATTGAGTTCTTGTCTGTACGATTTTTATGAACTTTGTTACAAATCTATAGATTGGATCAAACTTGGCATAAACATATCATGTACTTCGGCCATCCAGACCATGAAGATCGACCCCTACTAGGTTGGGGACAAATTCTTGCACCGTAAAAGGCTCATATTATCCCCACGTTGCTTGCTCTTTCATCGACAAAATGATATATATTGAAAGGTTATGATCCTTAATGACAACAAATTTCTGTGTAAAACAGAGCATATATGTTCCCTGTTAAGAGTAAGATAGCAATTCCCTCCATTTTTACTCAATCAACAACGTTATCACTGAAAAGTTTGAACTCTTTGGCGTCTAATACCAGCTTTCTTATAGAAGAAAACGAGCCCAATAAGCCAACACATGTGAAAATGATGATAATTGAGTTGTTGATCCAATATGCAGGGGACGATTTGGTGGGTTTGTAAGTCATATTGTAAAGAAGCATCGGCAGGACAAAATCGAGGGGGATGAAGCCGATGGCCCCTACGACAGCACTGATGTCACCAAAGAAAGGTAGCATAGCTGCGAAGAACCCACAAAATATCACATAGAGGGAGCGAAGAACTATCCTCGGGATCAAGTTTCTTTTGGAGAATATTGCCTGGTTCACGTCAGCTGATTTCCTTTCCATTATCTCATAAGCTACTTGAGAATATACCTGAGTAGGGCCATGGTATAAAAGCTAAAATCACAAGGTAGCTCGGGGATTTCAAGAATTTGATGATGAAAAAGAGAGTGATAAAGAAAATAGAATTCGAGTACAATTGATAGAACTTACAAGACCAATAGCAAAAAGTTGAAGGAGAACAAATATAATTGCGAGCCCTAAAAGCCAAACTGGAGCCAAAGAAGGTCCCTCATCAGGCATTAAGCTTTTGAGAATGTTCGAGTTAGATTTATTCCCAAAAACCCAATATCCGGAAACTGCAGCGGAGTAGAAGGTCAGGAAAATTACAGTATAACACATTATTAGGCCTTTCGTCATCTTCCCTGTGGCTGGTGGAGCCAGTGTTGCCTGCATTTGTTTAAAAGGTAATGTTACAAAAATTGGTAATTATCATGTAATGGAACTTGAGCAATATATTTTTTTAAGATGCTCATCATCAATGTTTTCCGTTGGGACTCATTCATTCTCTCCAAATGCTATTAAACTTGACTTTGTATGATTGTTTCAAACAAGAATCAAGAAGAAATTTCATAAACTATTCAATTATAGAGCTAAATAAATGTTACCTGTATCTCAGGTAGTATACCGTTTCCATATATGGCGGCTATTATGGATATAGAAGTGAACGCACTGAAAACCCTCGATAATTCTGAGGATTCTAAAGAATAGTCCTTTGAAGGGGCATTCTTAGAGGTGCCTGCATAATAATGGAAACAGTAAGATCACAAGCATGATCCATATACTGTTCGTTTAAAAGATAGCTGCAACATATAATTTTATCAAGAAAAGCTATATTAAATGCGCTCATTCATTTCGTTTTCATCAGAGTGGAAGTTCTGGGTCAACATGATACATGTTCAATAACTTTCTCAAACTACTAATCCATATGCGTGTATCAAGAAATCAGACTTAGATCCATATAGCAATTCAGAAAACGATGGATATTTTATTTAAATCTTTGGCTACACATGCAGCAAATTCCTTATAAAAAAATATGCTAGGTTCTAGAATTAGACAAAGAACAAAGCATAAAATGTTCACCTGCATTAATACAAGCACCAACCACGAGAAAAGTATAGCCAAAGCTAAGAAGCAGTGATCCCAGGTTAATGTGCCTCAGAGAATGAAAGCTTGGGAATTGAGACAAGAGTATCATAACTACTGTAACAATTGCTATGAAATGAAATAATTTCAGCGGCCCATGAGGAGAGAGGTTTGAATACATGATCTGCGCTTTCCAGCAGTAGATAAAATATGTACACATCAATATGAAAAAACTGAAAATAAAATTTGATATAAACATCTAAATTATGAAGCTATAATTAGTCGAGGTGCAGTATTTTTTAAATTAAATTCCCCGTGTAAGTGCAAACAATTGCATATTCAGTTCCAGCATAAATTTTCTTTTACAAGCTATAGAGCATAATTTGGCTGTTGTATGCCTCATATAAACCAAATCGATACCTGCATTGCTATACCTGAAGGCATTCCCCAGCAAGAAGGATAGCTCCAATGCTGATGCCCGTATTAATTGCCGTTTGAATGAAAATCACAAAATAGAACATCCATCCAAATCCTAAAGAAATCAAGGCACGGACACAAATAAAAATTTGGTTATCATGATGGTAACACACTACAGAAAATTAGGTCGATTTCTTTTTTCAACATAGGAACTGAGCTACACAGATCCGATCTAAGCACGATGGCTCACCACCAGAAAACAAACAATTCAGCATACTTCTTTCTATCTTCAAAGAATTTTCTTAAGAATTTTTCAATCACTTAACTCAATGATATTCCAACAGAAGATCTTACATTACAAAAATTTCAGGACAAACTGACAGGGTAAATGGCTCTTTCCTAACCAAAAATAAGTGTATTAGCAAATCTCTACCACATCCAAATTAAAATTCCAGATTTTGGAACTTTGCAATCTTAAAATTCACACAAAGTGCTTTGACATTTAACAAACGATAATATTTTGCCTTCTTCCTCCACCAAAATTTCAAGCAGCAATTAAAATCTTCTACCTATAAATTGTCTTCATTGACACCTTACAACAACAAAAAATAAAAATTTGAAATGAATTCTCAAAAATGCCAAAAACCACAATTTTCCATGATTATGATATGGATTTTTTTTAAAAATGGTATCACGAATCTGTAGCTTGTAAGTTTTAGGCAGCAAAGTGGTAAAAATAGTTTTCATGATTTCTTGAAGCATCAAATGCCCATTTAAAAAAAAGTTACGCAGAAATTATCATATATGAATACCAATATATAGATAGGGGTTTTGTACGAAAATTATGAAATTTTGGACAGAGCGAGTAAAATTGATAGATGGGATCGTGCTGTTGACTCTTGTACTGGTTACCACAATGAAATCTTCAAATGGAAAACTAACCTAATACATCAGCTGCCAGTTCCCGGAATCTTATGTGGCGGCGCCCCGCCTTCTCACAGTGATCAAGCACCAACGACATGAGATAATAGGAATAGAAAGTAACCACCCCCATGACCGTTAAGCACAGGAATCCCAACCCCCATCCGAGCCCCCGGAACGCATATGGCAGAGTAAGTATAGTGGGACCCACTATCGCCGTCGTCAAATGAAACCCCGCATGCCACCATTCCCCTGTCCATCATCGTACATTTAATCATTCAACCCCGTGTTTTGGTTTCGAATCGAATCGCAAATTCTCCAATAATACCTATAATACACTCACAAAATCTATATATGCAGCAATAATATTAAAGTTCGCCAGCATAAAAATGAAACCGCGACTTCCACCATTCCCCTGTTCAAAAGCATACCATTTTAATTATTCAACCACCTTAGTTCCAAATTCAAATCCACCCACATATTTTCGAATAACAACCCCGTTACCCATTCTTTGTACAGCGAAATGCATGGTAAGCATTGTAGAAAAAAACTAATATTACCCTTGGATTCTAAAACAAAAGCTGCTCCGGCGTCGTCTTCCCGGCGGATTTCATGAAATGGGTCATTCAGCGCAACCTCTGCCATTGAAATATCTCTTTCAGAAAATGTAACGATGAATTATAGCGGCGTAAAGGAAGAATCCTGTCCGCCAAACGATGCGTGCGGGGAATGAAGATAAAAATACATGTATATGAAGAAGAAATCTGGGTGGAGGAATATGTTAGGAGTCATCAAGGCAAAAAATTACAAGGTTATCCTTCGTGTGTAACTAAATTTTGAATTTTAAATGTAAACTATACTTTCCGAAAAAGGAAATCTAATCTAATAACATCTAAACAATTGGGTGTAATATCATAAAATTATCGCTATCTAAACAATTGGGTGTAATATCATTAAAGAGTAGATCTATTGTGAGGCGGTCTCACAAATTTTTATATATGAGATGGGTCAATCCTATTTATATTTACAATAAAAAGTAATACTCTTAGCATAAAAAGTAATAATTTTTCATGGATGACCCAAATAAGAGATTCGTCTCACAAAATACAACCCGTGAGACCATCTCACACAAGTTTTTGCCAATCACAAACTTTGAAGTCAATGCTTAGTGAAATATATTTAATTAATATTATAAACCCAGCTGGCTTGATTGAAAATTCAACGGAATTTTTTACCTTTTAGAAATTGGGTTTCGTAACTGTGTTTCTTTTTCTGTTTTCATGAACCAGGTATAAAATCAAAATCACTCTCTAAAAATCCCGGAGGAGGAGAAGCTAATTGCTTCACTTGTTCGAATTAAAAAAAAAATCAACTCTTGTATACGAGTTTTTTGTCTGAATCTGGATCCAAAAAAATACTGTTACCTTGAGGTATTGAGAAAGACAAATCACTGCGGGATAGCATCCTCGTATTTGGTAGAAGAGCATGAGATGACATGGATTCGTTTTCACTTTCAGGAGATACCATTGGTGTGGAAACGAGCGAGGTTGATATTACTGTTTTCAGCGGAGAGAATGGGATGCCCACTTTCACATGAATCGCTGATTACGGGTTTCCGATTGAATTACCCTCAAAAAAGTTATTCCAAAGTTTGGATTAATGGTGTTCACATTTGTTTTGCTTTTGTCATTAAAACTATTCTGCTCGAGTCAAAGCCTAACGTGATTCCAACAACTTTTGACTTGTCGCTAGTTCCCAATAATTCAATTTTAGTGATCACATTTAGGATTGCTCAGTAGTGGAAAAACAAAATTATATTTTTGTGGGCTATAATTATCAAGTTTACCCATCAGATATTGTACGATTTAAAAAATTCGAGTTCTGTTATTATTATCATCTATGAATTTTGATATAACGGTTCATATTGTGAAGTAATTTATTTTTGTTCAGACTTTGTATTGGATTTTGAGTAGGTCTTTTGTGAGACGGTCTCACGAATTTTTATCTTTGAGACGAGTTAACCCTACGATATTCAAAATAAAAAGTAATACTCTTAGGGGGCGTTTGGTTTGGGTGATTGAGTGGGTTTATGATTTCTAAACCTACCTAATCAAGCGTTTGGTACGATTTTTATTTAACCAACTCAATCTTTCCTATAAATGATTAGGTTGTATTAGGTGGGATAAAATAATCACTCTTCACCCCCTAGGATTATTTATCCAACTCTTAATACATCCTATTTTTTCAATTTCATCATTCTCCTATATCCAAACTCACCACCACTTCCCGTCACGACCGCCCACCGACCGCCGCCGCCAGCGGCCGACCGCCGACGCCGGCGTCGGCCGGCCGGCCACTGCCGACCACTTCCGGACGACCGACCGCCACCTCCGCCGTCGTCGCCGTCGAAGGGGAAGGACAATTTTGTCATTTCATCAAAGAATTCAAAATTATCTCATACTTAAAAATCATACCAAACATAAAACTATTTTACATCATATATTACATTTCTATCACAATCATTTTTTTTATCATTTACATACTAATCATTAGTTTATTTTATTCAACCTACCAAACGCAGCCTTAACATAAAAAGTAATATTTTTTCATAAATGACTCAAATAAGATATTCGTCTCACAAAATACAATCTGTGAGACCGTCTACACAAATTTTTGCCTTGGATTTTTTGTGAGCCTATTGCATAAACTACTTATATTTCTTGTAAATTTAGCATAAATATTTTGACGACAAACAAAAAATTGTCGTGGGACTATTTTTCATAATAATTTGCAGATGGTATTGATAATTAAAAGGGATAATTATATTCACATCCACTAAATTTATGGTAGTTACAAAAAAAATTCAACTATATTTAAATGTTACATTTGTCTCCTTGATGTTTGTGAATAAATAAATCCGATATAATTAAATAACTTCCAAAACTACAAATATTCACTTCGATTATATTTTACATTTTTAGAGAGTTAAATATAAGAAAAATACAAAAATGAGAGGATGTATGTAATGGTAAAATTATCATATTCATTTGTTATTTTTCACAAACCTCATGAAAAATATATATAATATTTAAGTATATTTGATTTTTTTTATAGGACAAACTTTAAAAAGGTAAATATAATTAATTTACCATAATTGAAATAAATCTTCGATACATTTCTCAACTCGGGTGTAGTGGACAGTTGGAATAAACCTTCAATAATTGACCTAAAAAAATATCTTTATTTGAAATAAAAAATCATTAAAGAATTAGATATGG
>NC_133312.1:4748207-4825954 GCF_012295235.1 Primulina huaijiensis | reverse complement strand
AGGGAGACAGCTTAAATCTTACGAAATCAATGAAAAAAATCAAAGATTTGCAATTTCTCTTCCAAATTAGAACATCGAGAAATGAAGCAAGGGGTAGAAGTTTTGTCAGGAACACAGTTATAGCATGCCTTCCGCCAATTGAACCATCATCAACATCGCACTCTTCTGAAGAAAAGAGCTCATCTTTACATGTTCACAAAGAGTTGCTGCCAGATGTTACCACACTTGATTTTCAGGAAAGCTCCTCAACAGTACAGGAAGCACCTCTTCCAACAAAGCAGATTGAACATCATCCCAGTACAAGTGTTAAAAGAAAACTCAATTCCAAAGAAGATATAGCACAGAGAGATCTGAAATATGCTAAAGAAGACTGAGATACTTATAATGTACTCAGTTTTAAAACTACTATGTAGCAAATTTCTTATAAATGTTATGCCGTAAACAGGACATGAAAAATTTTTGAAATGTATATGCGTATAGATTCCCACTAGAAACTCTTATGTATATGTGATATGCTTCTACTGCTAACCATGCCATACATGTTATTACAGAACGTTGTGTCTTATTTATATTGGAGACTACAGTTATTTCAACAGTATTCATCCATTTAACTCGGAGTCGATAAATACCATACCCTTCTTGCTACGCAGTTCAAGCAACAAAGGAAAAGTCGCAACAGTAAATTGGGAAACAAGAGCTCTAGCCTTTCTGCAGCTTCAAAGCCATCCATTGTTTATGAGGTACTACCCTTTACTAAAAAGCACTCTCTTCTGATTAACAGTTGATGTTCTCGAATATTAGGCGATTTGCATGCTTCAATTAATTCAGATTCTTATGCCCATTGCAATTAGCGTTCTATGTTGTTGCTTTTATGCCTCTCAGTATATCTATAGATTTCTGGCAGAAATTTGTAGTTTCCTCAAAAAAGTTAAATTGTTATTTTCTGAATTCTGTATATTTCAAACTATGAATGAATTTTAAAGACAATGGTTTGCCTCCAATGAGCTCACTGCCAGATATAATATGCTTCATGTAATGTTTTCTTTGTAACAAGCCAATACTACGCTAACTCATAAACCTTAGAATAACTGCAAAAGTATAGACAAAATAATCAGCATACCTATACTATGCACATGTTATCACTATGATTTGAGTTCATGTTATACCTGCTGAGTTAATATACTATTGTTTTCTATATTCAGCTACTGCAATGCACAATTGAAAAGAAATTTCATTTCAGGTAACTTGATTATATCTTAATCGTTTAGTTTTAGCAAAAAAAAACTCACTACTCAATAAAAATTAGAAGAAAAAGACTCATTTAATAAAAGTTTATTTAGATAAAAAAATTATTCTGCAGAAAGTTCCTTTGTGAGAAATTCTCACACACATAAATGATGGAGAAACCTCAGGAAAAAAGGTTCCTTATATATCTGGCTTTACATCAGTTTTTAGCCCCCACTGATCCATTCATTTCCATTTGAAGGCTGAGCACTCTGAATTGCATTAAGCAATTTAATTTCTTGTTGTACTTATCTGATGTGTACTGTTTCTTTTTTGCCATCCAATTCTCTTAAATTACAATTTATCTTCAATTCAATTCCACTTGAAGGCTGAGCGCTCTGAATTGCATTAAGCAATTTTAATTTATTTCTGTACTTATCTGATGTGTACTGTTGTTTTTTTTTCCATCCAATTTTCTTAAATGACAAGTTATCTTCAACACAACCTTTGCTACCTCAATTTTTCTTATGGTTGTACGAATATGTTAAAAACTCTACTAAATAATAGGTGACCATATAAAATTATAAAATTAATGAATATCATCATGAATCATATATTTAAAACTACCCACATAAATTAAATGAAATATGCTTTAAAGTTATTCATTTAAATGTTGAAATCAATTTTCCTACTGTATTTTTTCAAATATAACTTCATGTACTATATTTATTTCTTTCATTAAACTTCGTTTTTTCCTACTCAAAATTTTAAAATTTTCAAATCTTAAACAAATTAACTATATCTTATCTCACTTTTTTTATCAACCAAATGTTATTTTATATGTTTAGTTATGTGTTACGATATACAGTACAAACTCTTGCTCGAAAAAAAAATTTGAATTCCTTCCAATTTGAAAATTATTTTATTGTTTGTAACAGTGTTCATTTTTTTGACACACAACATAGAAAATGATGACTAAGCTTGCTTCAACGTTACAAGTGTCAAAAATAAACCATGTGATGACTAGCCTTTCTTTTTTATTGAAAATAGTAGCTTTTAATCCAACACGTATCAATAGTTGTTAATGACTCATCTAAAAAAACCAACTCTTTTGCCATATATAAATATCTACTTACCTTATTTATTACTTCAAAGTTAGTTAATTATTTTACCATACTTTCACTCTCTTTATTAGCTATATCTTTTGTTCATCATCAAATGTAATGGAAAACAACCCATATTGTACTTGTATCGACTGTGGGCAATGTTACTACAACTATCTATTTCAAAAAGAAGTTGACGTTATGATGAAAAGATTTTACTCCAACCCAGTATGGACGGTCATCTTCCGACGAGTGCTTACAATGGAAGCAAAGCTTTCTCTTTTACTAGAATATGCAACTGATCTTGAGAAAGAATTAGATATCAAAGATATACATGCATCAACATCAACCGATTGTCCACTAAATAAATAAGCAATTGTTTTCCTTGTGATGTATAAAATGCTTAGTTATAAATTATTTGTATCTACCTATTAAGAACTTTAGTTTGTACTATATCTACTGTACATATATAAAAGTTGTTTTTCATCTCTTATTTCTATGAATTTTTTTTGCCGTGTAATACATTTCCCCCTCTGTAAATCCATTTTACATATAGCATACTAAAATTTGCTTGTTCCTTACCATGAGAGTTAAGATAATTCTATTCGTATCTTTTAGTTTTTTTTAATTAGCCTCTTGTTACACTGTTGTTATAGGTGGTTCTACAAATTCAATAAAATTCTATATTTTCATATCTTCAAAAAATAAAATGGCAAGGCTAATAAATATATCACCTAAGCTCTTAAATATGAAGTAAAGAAATCCTCAAACATCTTTTAGTAATATTTACTTTAAGTATTCTCATCAATCGTTCAATTATCACATAATCATTAATAATCTAAAATACTAAAAAAATTAGGCTTAACAGATTAATAAATCCATTAACATAATCAATACCAAATATCCAATAACCTCCTGAAAAAGTTCTCATCTGATAGTAAAATCCTTATACAAACATAAAAAAAAATATCTTTCATTTATTAAAGAAAAAAAACCATATGCTGCATAACAAACTTGGGAAAATACCTCAAAAATTGAGGTTATCAAAACTAGTATATATATAAGCGTGCAGTTGAGTGAAATGGCCAGTTTCCTACGGGTTCCCGGTAACGCCCCTACAGGCGTCTCTTACAACACATCACTTCATAGGCCCAAAAACACATGTGCTGCTTTCTTTCATCCACCTCACCCTTGACCTACCGGTTGCAATAGCTTTATGCATCTCTTCATTTTCCTCATCCTCCTTCATCTTGCCTTGTCTTTTGTCTTTCCCTCATCTCAGAGAGTAGCGTCTAGAACCTGTTCCGCTAGGAGCGTTGTTTGGTCCTTCCTTTCTCCAGCTCCTAGGTGTCGCTTCTACTGCGTTTCTTCTCTAATTTTACAAATCGGTGGGCCTCTTACGACTCTTCGGTCTGCTCTCTTCTCCTCTTGTCTTGTGCACCTGGCTTTTAGAGTTGCTTCTTCTTTGGTCGGCCAGTTTCTTTGTCCTGCTTCCGCATCGTTTATTTTGCTCTCTTTGACATACTTATTTTCCTCCTCAGGTTTCCTTGGTTTCCGTCTCTCCCGCGTTGCAGCTCTTAAAGCCCAACAAAAAGATTTGTTCGGTGCGTTGCCGGCGTCCTGCCTCTTCTTTCGGTTTCTCGGTTCTAAGCCTGCTGCATGCCTTCCTTCTTCATCCCATTGGTAAGCTTCTCCTTTGTCCACTTTGTCCCCACGTTTTCCTCAGTTTGTTCTAAACTCTTGTGTTTGTTTCTCTTTTGTTCTTGCTCACGTTGTTTGTTCAGCTCCAAAAATCAACATTCAGTCACCTATGTTATAAGCCTATATATGAGTTGCATTATATACTTCACATTTTGCAGATTGCTACGTCTTCTATACAATTTTGTTTTTTAGTTTTTCTTTAGTTTTTTTTAAAACCAGCTACTAATATGGATCTACAAGAAGTTGTACGACGGTGTCTATTTCATTTCAAAAAAAAAGATGTAACCAAAATTTGTTTGCTAGCTGTCTGATTCTTTCTCTTGTAGGTTAGACAAAATTCATTTAAAATAGTCAAACAAACCAAGAGTGCTCATGTTAGAATCATTTAGTGCTACAAATCATTCATTTCATCTCATTCAAACTCCAGGCGCTTTTAATGTCTCCCTCACCTATATTTAGGAGTTAGACGAATAAATTAAACCCAGTGCTATAGTTTGCATTTTAGATTACGGAGATCTACCAACAGAAGATGTCTTTCGCTATTTTTACGCAGAATTACTGGGATGCCAAAACAACCAACATTTTTCTTTTCAAATGTGTTCAATAATATTTAGTAGATTGTGTATTGGATCCAAAAGTATTAACATTCACATATTCAGCTGCAAGCAGTAATTTCTGCTTACTGATTAGAATAAAAGAGGTAAATGTTCTGAGTTGTTTTCTTTGTGTTAGCTGTTTACCTTGCAATTAATTGAGGTAATATTATTGGATATTTTCATTGATTCTCTTTACAATTGCTTAACCTCCTATGACGCATCATATACTACACGTCAGCTTGTTTTTTTTTAATGGTATTTGGCTTTCTTCCTCAAGTTCAAATCAACAGTTAGCCACAAGGGTTCAACTATGTTTATAATGATGAGTGCATAACAACACATTTTTTTACTTTTTAGGTTTCTACTTTTGGAAAACATAATGTAAATTTTATGTGAATTATGATGTGATTATGTTACTTTACAAAATATGATGTGATACCTACATTTTGTTGTCGTTTGAAAAAAAATTAAAGATGCTCAGCAAATCAAAGATATAACAATAGTACTTTAAATATGAAGTCAAAAATTTTAGCCCTTGCATCTATTGCACACAAACACATACAACTTTGTTACATGTAATCTTCACAATGGATTTTGTTTGTAATTTCTCTTACCACATAAATACTTATATGCTTAATTACCTAAAGTTTGACATACTTGTTATGTTATAAATTTCAATATCCATCTTTTGCTAACTACAAATTCAGTATATGAACCAAACTCAATGGAAAACAATCCTTACTATACATGTATTGGATGTGAACAATATCAATATAACTATCTATTTCAGAAAAAAGTGGGCAAACTAATAGGAAGAGTTTACTCCAGCCCAATATGGGACATCATCTTACGAAGAATGCCTAACATGGAAGCAAAACTATTGCTCATACTAAACTACGCAACATGCATTGAGGCAATCCTAAATACTAACGAAATCCATCAAAACAACCATGTACATTAAATGAATAATAAAATCTTTATCTTTTGTTATCAAAAATACTTAGTCGTTGTACATGTGCGTAAAAGTATTATAAAATTTAGATTAATATGAGCTCCAAACAATATTTATTCATATACTTTAATTTCTTTTATTAGGTCATCATTGTTATCTCTTATTCAGCTGTCTTATGATTTAATATTAACTCTCATGTTTATACATCGTAAAAAAAAACCTAGGTTACAAAATTCATAAATCCGTCAACTAGATTATAAAGAAAAAAAAAGTTAAACATATTGACATCCTGTTTACATTAACGATTTTTCAAATTTTTTTGATTACCCTAAAAAATTTTGTTCTCTTATCGATTGTTTAATGACTTATATAACAACTTATATTTAAGTTAAAGTTACCACATTCATAAATTCATAGCGTCAAGAACATCATTAAATGTAACACTCTTACAACCAATACCAAAATGGCAAAAACTTGTGTGAGACGGTCTCACGGGTCGTATTTGTGAGACGGATATCTTAATTGGGTCATCCATGAAAAAATATTACTTTTTATGCTAAGAGTATTACCTTATATTGTGAATATGGGTAGGGTTGACCCGTCTCACAGATTAAGATCCGTGAGACGGTCTCACATGAGACCCACTCTACCGAAATATGGATACTATATTTTCGAATTTATAATAACTTATTTATGGAATAGATCCCTCATTATATTTTAAGATAAAGCAATACATTATATTCAATTTGCAACATGTTATTAAATTTCTCCTATTTGAACACCAATTCAATCTTTTCTTAATTATTTTCACTTTTACAAATTCTTTGTTTTTCATATTTTCCACTTTGTTAAACACAGTTTAAACTTGAAATATTAATCGTTTGAGTACGAATATAGAAAAACATAAAAAAAAAAATACCATGTTCATGATGATTATAGTTTTTAAATTTACATTATTAAATAAGACTTACAGAAATATAAACACATATTTAGTTACTCTAAAAAAATATATAAATACTCATATGTTATACTGTAATCCTGGATAGGACACTGAGATGCCCATACATAGTATATATGAAAAGGCCAATCTCTCCTTTGCTTTCACGCTTTGACTCTTGACATCTCGTTGGTGTAGGGCTGTAGGTACCTGGATTCATGGGTCACTACACTCTCGAGAAATGCAATTTTATATTGTTGACCACTTGAAAATTAATGAATCCGGATTTAATTTTAAAGATGTAAAAATGATTCGATAAATTTAATCTATTTTAAAGTTTTTAAAGTCAAAATTCTTATATTAATAAATGCATATACATATATTAGAACTGAACCTTGTTTAAAAACTAATATACTTAAGAAACGAATAATCTTTCGTGTCAATTTTTTCTTTTAAAAAATTTAAAAATACCTAACACGATGTGATGAAAAATAAAACAACTTACCTAATAAAATCAAATCAAAGGAAATATAAATTTGAATAAACAAGTCCAACTCAATATCTCCTAAGATACAAGAAACGAATCATTATAAGATGTAAGAATATGTATATATTAGTGTTCGCATGTTCATGCATAGGTATCCTTAACCATTTCCATCAAAAGATCGTTCCAATAATCTATAGGGCCAGGCAAGCACCAATGCAGGCAATCGTTTACAACTTCAACATTCTTATCCTTGGCAAATGGTTGAAAAAATCTGTACGGCCCCGGATGTCCGTCCGGTCTCAACAACGAAAGATTGGTAACATCGAAAAGTTTTAGATTTATGCCGTTTTCAGAAGCTTTACCCAATGCCTTCTCGAGTTCACCTAGCTCAATGTTTCGCAGATACCGGTCCATCTCATTCAACTCGAATTCACCTCCCTTCGACGGTAATGATCTATTGCACGTTCCGCCACTGAACCATTGGCCGTTCTCAAAGTGATCTGGTGTCAATGTCCGGTAAAATATCATGCCTTTGTGCTTTGATTGGACTATATAGTCAAAAACGTTGTGGATGACTCTTCGAAAGGCGAAGTTGAACCCGAGCTCAGTTAAGTTTCTTTTGGGGCAGTAGTGGCAGCCTAGTATGTGGTTGTTTTCGTAGTAGATTGTGCCTTTGATGAACCATTTTCCACTGGAAAATATCATGTAATCGAAGGTATCAAACTGCTTGGTCCAGCTTTGGTCAAGTTCATCAAGATGGAGTTCAATTTCAGATGTGGAGACACCATTCACGTCTTCAAAGATGAGAGCTTTAGCAAGGAAAGGGGACCAGATAACGGAGACCATGAAATTGTACGAGGGGAAGATCCACCTTCTGGATTTGTATTCTTCATCATGGTAAACTTCAACAGCATTTTCGACCTGAAGAGAAAAAAACTCGAGCTTTCATGATCCATTGAACAAATTCAAGAGGTATTATAAAAACTTCGTCCAAACAAGCTCGAGATGCAAAGACCAGACAAAATTGCAAGTTAAACAACATAAATATCCATCAAGTATCATCTACTAGATCTCGTTGAAACTTGAACCATACGGTAGAATGGTGGATGACGTGTGTAAGGGAATACATGATTACTATAACAATATGCTAACCTCCAAAAGGATATACCAAAACTGCTCTCCATGTGAAGTAGCTGAGGATTGAGGAATGAGTACATACCCTCATTTTAAATTATTATGCCCTAGTTGCGTGGGAAAAGAACAAGAAAAGAAAAAATGTGTCCAAGGCACATGATTAAATTGTTATATTTTTCACTTTTTCTTTGCAATAGAAATAAAAGATTTGAACCAGAGCAAGCATGTTGAGGGTGATCAGTAAATAATAACTGAAAGAAGTAAAAAGATAGTTGATAGTTCGAAAATGTGAGTTCCATCTACATTCAAAACCGAGCCTCGAATACTTTCTAAAGGTTTAAGGATTCATACTCATGATGTATTTTAACATTTAAAAATAAAAAACAACAAAGATAAAAGTAAAAAAAAAGTGGATGAATTTCTATTTAATTTCATTCAGAAGCCCGAAAATGTTCCGCTACTTAGCCCCAGCAAATGAAAATTGTGTCTGCAATAGCTAAATACGATGACGCGACTGGAAGAGTGTGATACCATTGTCCCACATCAAAAAAATCAAAGATTTAAAATGAGTTTATAATAGCTTACAATGGACTTCTATAGCAACTTGGGTTGCGAGGACGAATATGAAATAGTTGCTATAGGGGCCCATTGTGCAGTCACGCAGGTGCGGGCTCGGGCTCGAGGCGTGACAAAGAGCATCCATGGGAACCAGCTACTCCAAAGAACTAGTTTAGATTAATGCTGAATGTAAAACAAAATGATTGATCTAAAATTCTTAATCAAAGCCTATGATTGCTTGATCTAAAATTCTGAATCAAAGCCTATGATTGCGTTTCCAAAGTTTCTGAATCAACGCCTCTGATTGTGTTTCCAAAGTCAACTCAGTCTTCCAACCCAAAAAAAAAAAACTCGGCTTCGAAATGAAAACAAGCAAGCAAAAGATAAGAATAAGCTTTACAAGGTACAACATCAAGAAAACAAAAATAAACGATCCATTATGTCATCATTTTTCCCAGAAAAATTAGATTAAAAAAAATTGCAACGTTATTTAACAACATGCAAAGTAAAAATGGGTGCTAGAGCACTCAAAATTATATTTTCACTCTTCATAGTAGAACCAAGATAAAAATGCTAGGCCTTTGATATATACCAAGATTCAATGATTCATTTCTACAAAAAGAGTTTAAATAGCAATAATTTAATAAAAATTTACCGTCGAGAGCATACAGAGCAGTGATTGCACATGGTTTCGAGATATTGAATCACCGATCAATGCCAAACTCTTGTTCTTCATTAGCTCGAGAAACCTCTCCGGCTCAAGCCTAGGCAACTCACAACCAAGAGGATTCCACCTCCAATGAAGATAATCCTTGTCTGGTCGCCCATTTTTCATACAATTTTGGTGTTCTTCGATGAAGCTGCAACTGTTGTTAGTGTAAAGAGGTTCTCCCTGATAAGGAACCCAATCCCCAACAAAAAGATTACACTTCCCTGAGCTATCAATGGACTTTACCTCATATCCTGTAGATAATTTTTGATAAATAAGTAAAATGGACGGTGCAAATTAAACAATAGCCAGAAAATAATCAACCTGGAATAGCACATAATTCACCGAACAAACAGAAAACAAGAAATGGTTCCGAGTGAAACAAATCCACTGAACACACGTAAAGGTAAAAATTCCATAATGTAAAGGTCTTACACTGATTCACTCAAAACTTCTTTCATAATGTAGTTAAAAAAATGAAGTCTTTTTTTTTTATCACCTAAATCTTGCTCACTGAAATTCATCTGCAATTCGTTATGAATGACACTCAACCGATAAATTATATAAACGAAAATAGAGGCATCTCACCTTGGGAAGGAATCTGATCTCCACTTTCTTGGGAATTTAGAGAAATAAGAGGAGGTTGCGAAACCTGGGTGTTTTCAAGAAAAGGAGTGTCTGAAACTGAGGAAAAATCCGAGGATCGATTATAAAGCAGCGCAAATCCAAGACCCACTAGAAGAATTGAGACCCCAAACTTTAAAACAAAGAAATTGTTCTTGCTCACAGATCGCCACCAAGATTTCCAGCTGTACATTTTCTTAACCATTTCTCGGATTTCGAGGGATTTATAACTCTCAGTCTATTTAAGTCTAAGCTCGTTCTCCGCAATTATGGAGAGTGGAACGGTTGGATTCTCTGAGCATCGTAGATTACTATTGATAATTAACTTACCATTTTGTTTGAATAAGTTTTTATAAAAATGTATTTACGAATTTTTTATAAAATATTTTAAAATAAATATGCATTAAAATAATTTTTCTATAAAAATATTTTTACAATTGAAAATTAAATTTTTTTAATTTCTATCGTTATCTTTGTTTATAAAAAAACATTACAAAATATCTTTCGATTGTTTTTCCAAAATCATATTTTGATAAGATTTTTTTAAAATTATTTTTCAAAAATATTTTCAAACACATATTTTTAAGTTTTTTCACTTATAAACTTGTAAAATCGTTTTTAAAGTACTTATCCAAACGTAGCGTTAAGAATGCTTTTATTTTTTGGAAGGATTAAAAAAGTTTTTCAAATGATAAAAACTCTTATATTAAAAATATTACTTTTTATCATATATTGAATCGATTGAACTTGTATCACGAGATCTATAAAACTGTCTAATATGAAACTAGATTATTTGAAAATATATAGACAAAAATAGAATGCAGTAGTGTTTCATTCCGACACAAGAATATCAATGGTGTATCTACCTCATTTAGATTGGTTAATTACTGGAAATTCAATTTTAATCCGTTCATTTGTTTTTTTCCCCTTTAAATTAGGGGTGTTAAAATGCAATACGACCCGTCAACCTGACACGATCCAACACGAAAAAAATCAGGTTCGGGTTGGGGTTTTTCGGGTTCGAGTTGGGTGGGTTCGGGTTAGTGCTGGGTTAGACGGGTTTCGGGTTGGGTCGCGGGTTGACCCGAATTTTTTTTTTTTGTTGAAAATATTACCTATATTTTTGTATATTGTATGTTTGAACAAAAGTTATTGTATATTTATATGTTAAAGTTTCATTATTTAATATTTATTTTGTATATTT
Organism: Primulina huaijiensis; assembly: GCF_012295235.1. Classification (NCBI taxonomy): domain Eukaryota; kingdom Viridiplantae; phylum Streptophyta; class Magnoliopsida; order Lamiales; family Gesneriaceae; genus Primulina; species Primulina huaijiensis. The sequence continues at coordinate 4,814,725 of NC_133312.1, read as the reverse complement.
TTTTAACAATTGTTTATTTGATTTAGTAAATATATTTTTAATTTTCTACCATTAAAATTTCAAATTTAAATCGAAAATTTTGTTATTATGTGTTTAAATTAAAATATTATTATGATTTTTTATTTTTTTGAATTTTTTTCATTAATTTTTTTAAAAAAAAATAAAAAAAATTCGGGTTAGGCGGGTTAGACAGGTTGATTCGGGTTAGACGTGTTCGTGTTCGGGTTGGGGGTTTTCGGTTGCTTCGGGTTCGGGTTGAAAAAAAATCGCGGGTTGATCCGAAACCCAACCCACCCGACCCGATTGACACCCCTACTTTAAATCTATTTTTGCATCGTTATTATATCCCATGTTTGACTCAATTTCTAGAATAATTGGAATCAAGAGCTAGCATAACCAAGATTTCTACACCGAGAGCTGGAATTAAAAGTTTATATGTACTTCAATGTATTTTTTTAATGTACACTTCTTTTAATATGAAGAAGATAAATTTTAAAATCAATAACATTGTTATTTCACAAATCGATTTTAAGAATTTAAGGTACGAAGATATATAATATAATATATAATAACAAACTTTTTTAAAAAATAGAAATTATATAATATATTATTAATCAACAAATAATTTAGCTATACAATTTTTTAACTTTAATAATATTTCACTTGATTTGTTTATTATTTAATACATGTAAATTTTTAGTTTATTCAGGATATTTATGCAAATATATACATACTTATAATTAGATTAACACAAGTATATACAAAAGAAGTATTGACCGAAAGATAATATTTTAACCGAATGAAAATTAAATTTGGTATATCGTTAAAAATGATAATTAAAATATTAAGTCAACTAAAAATAATAATTAAAAATATAATAAAGAAAATGATTGGTTATGACAAACAAAAGAAGGATTGGTTATCAATATGTTTATTTTTATTTCAACATTAGAAAGAAACCACCAACAATTCTTGTCTGGCTTTTTTTCCCCCACAACACGTAGAGAGGGACTAAACAACTCCACTTGAATACACAATTATTAGAGGTAAAAAAAGGGCATCCACTTGGAATAAAATTTTAATAGAGTTTGTCATTCTGGTCTTTTTCCTCCCTTTTGTTCGATCTTCCTCAGCGGTTGATTTTTGTTTTGGCACAAACTCGTGTGATACGATCTCACGGGTCGTATTTTGTGAAACGGATCTCTTATTTGAGTTATTCATGAAAAAATATTACTTTATATGCTAAGATTATTACTTTTTATTATGAATATCGGTAGAGTTGACATGTCTCACAGATAAAGATTCGTGATACCGTCTCCCACCTAATTTGGTTTTTGTACGATTTTGTAATGGCCACTCATTGGCCCAAGACTTGGTCAATCTACTCGCCCATCAGTCAATTGCTCAGATTCCCTTTTCCTTGGGCTTTTGTTCCTATTTTACGTGGGCCCAAATTTTTTTAAATTTCAGCCCAATACCTAAGACTCGGGACAGGAAAATTTGGTCCAGTGTGAATTAAAATTTTAAATTTAGACATATATAAATTAAAACTGGTCCTACATATTTACTAAAAATATTAAATTGTTGAGTAGGTTTCTTGTGAGATACTCTCACGAATCTTTATATGTGAGACGGGTCAACTCTATCGATATTCACAATAAAAGTAATACTCTTAGCATAAAAAATAATATTTTTTCATGGATGACCCAAATAAGAAATCTATCTCACACAATACGACCCGTAAGATCGTCTCACACAAGTTTTTGTCTAAATTGTTTCTCGTTTTCGAAGCCCTTTTCAATTATATTTAGATCAAATGTTTTACCGAGATATATAATTTTTACTATTTTCTCGAGATTTGTGTTAGTTTAGGTATTCAACATATTAAATTTAATTAATATATATATTACATTTGATACTTTTTCATATTAATCATGCAAATTCGCATCTATATATTTTTATAAATTTTAGTTCTCTAAAGCACATATAAATAATATATTTTAATTTAAATCAGTAATCTATATGTATATATTATAAAGCGTTAACCAATGAAATCAAACAAGAACTGATTAGTTTCTTTCGTGTAGCGTGTTTGATTAATATTATATTTTTTGAGTAGACTATTTGCATGATATTTTACAATTTTTACACTCGATAAGAGAAATAAATGTCACATATATACAATATAAAACAATTGAAATTCTACATTTGTCATCCATCGAATTCATGCAATTGGTTGAAATTAAAGAAAAAGCCATAATAGTTGTTGAGTTCTGATAAATTTGTTTCAAGTCAAAAATTTGTGTGAGACGGTATCATGAGTTGTATTTTGTGCGACAGATCTCTTATTTGGGTCATCCATGAAAAAATATTACTTTTTATGCTANATTAATTTTTATTGTGAATATCGGTATGATTGACACGTCTCACATATAAAGATTCGTGAGACGATCTCACAAGAGACCTACTCTTTGTTCAATCTATAAATAGTCATTTNAATGACAATCTCACAAGAGACCTACTCTTTGTTCAATCTATAAATAGTCATTTAATAGTATCCTATCTATTCGTTTAAATATCATATCGTAGTTGTTTTTTGGTTTTTTTTCATGTTTTCTTTTTAAAATATATAACTACGATACAACTAGATAATATCATAAACTTTAAATTAATTTGAACTTAAATTTTATATGAATTATATCATAGAACAAACCTAGATCTGAATTTTTACTCTACAAACATAGAGAACATAGCATGTTTGGACAAGTACTTTAAATATGTTTTATAAGTGAAAAAACTAAAAATATGTGTTTGAAAAATATTTTTTTAAAAACGCTATGTTTTTACAAAAATATGTTCTCCAAGTATAATTTTTAAAGAATAATTAATTGATAGATGATTTTTTTATAAATGTTTTTAGGACTTTTAAAAACCTTTTTAAATTTTAAATTTTTTTTTATAGAATGATTGTCCGAATACATATTTATTCTTAAAACAACTTTTATAACATTTTAAAAAAAACAATTTTATAAAAACGTTTATGTTAATTATTTGTTGGGTTCAAATAAAACTCTAGGTAATTAGTAAATAGAATGACCAACTTTTTTTAATCCTTGTGTTTGCATGCAAGGATTTGAAATCCACGGATTTAATATTTTTTATTGTTTAGATAACTTACATAAAATAAATTCAAATATATTTGAATACTTATTTACACTTCAATTATATTAATCACAATGAATTTCAAATTACTATAATACTGAAGTCGTTTACAATATATTGTGATACATATAATTATAATGTAAATAAGTAGAAGAAGGATTTGATATTTCTTTATTTAATTTATTCAACAATAAAAAATAAAAATCATGAATTTCAATGACTCGATCCAAATGCAATTAGTTTTTGAAAATCCTTAACTTACACATCGCCCGATTCACATTTTTTAAAATCCCTAATAATCTACACATATTTTTAATTTTATTTGGTAAAATACAAAATTATTATCATTTATTCAAACAATTTATTCACTGTAAATAGCAATCCAATGCAAAGATGCTATCAAAATTTTTTAAATCCAATTTCATACAGATAATGCAAAATCTCATGCATTTTGTGCACAAAGTTCTCTCGAAAACAAAATCTGATTGGTTTGACTGCATAATCTAATGTCCTGATTCTCTTATAATTACAATGATAAAATAGTTTTAATATTGTTAATGTACATTAAATTCTACAAATCTTTCATAATCTGTGTAGTAAGGATTCATATAATCTTTTTTTTTATTTTAGTTTATAAAAGGATTCATGTAATCTAACAATTGATAAAGAGAATATTTGCAATGACTAAAATAAGTTATTATATATTGATATTTGGCTTAAAAAATCAGTTTTTTTTTTAAAATTTCTTAAACTTAGATTATAATTTAGCTTCTACATATTTTAATTGAAATTCAGAAATTGGTAGGATGCTACTTCTACTTCTGGGAAAGTGATTATGAAAAAAGTATATTAGAATAACTTATTTATCAAATACTATACACATCTGATTTCCAACGTTTCAATTTTGTTTTAAAATATTTCCAACTTTTTATATTTCATAATTTCTTCGTAATCAATAAATTTAATCACTTTTTTAAACGCAGAGGTTGTTCCACGTGTCGGCACGAAGACAGCGGTGTCCTACTCACTCATGCGGGTCCCACGTTAAACACGTGGCGCTTGGAGAGTAGTATATAATCACCCTCACAGGCAGGCTCTGGAGCACATCCATTTCTCAATCTGTCACACACACACAAAGATGCATGCACAGAATCTGATGCAAAAGGTCAATTTTTGTTTAATGTATCAGGAGGGTTCTTCAAGTTTTTTCTAGTAGGGCTCCGTGTTGCATGTGTTCTTTCTTGGAGAAAAGATTTGAACTTTTATTTTTATTTTTTGCTTTTGTTTGATCTCCATTTCAGTTTGTTCTGCAAGAAAACATAAAAAATGAGTACATTGAATTCTGGAAAAATGATTCTTGAAACCCCTTCAAGATCACCGATCCCGCAGCTGGTGAAACTCATCGAATGCTTGGTTCGTGAAGGTAGGCTTAATGATGTCCAGAACATTTTAACGAACATCGAAAAGCAAATGAGACTCGGGCTCGGAAGCGTTAAACTGGATCCAGATGATATGTATCTTGAAGAGAAGTTACATAAGAGCGAAAATGAACTGGAGGATTTGAAGGTGAAAAACACAAAGTTGGTAGAGGAGAAGAAAGAGTTGATTGATAGAATAAACGAAAGCGAGAAGATTATTTGTGAGCTGAAAAGTAAAGTGTCGGAGAACTATCAAACTCTTGATGTGTATCAAGAAAAGATCAAGCTTTTCGATTTGAGGGTGACAAAGATGAACCTGGAGCTTTTCAAGTTATGGGAGATGAGATCCGAAGCCCAACGAATCAATGAACAAATGAGAAGTGAACTATCTGAAGCCCGTCAGAACGAGGAGAGGCTAAAGCGTAGACTGATCGAGTCTGTCCAGGTTATAAAAGTGGCCTCGCGGGAAAATTTTGAGACGAAAGTGGCTATGGAGAGGATGAAGCGCAAAGTACCAGAAACTGGTCAGATTGTGGAGGAACTAAAGAGACAAAAAATCGAGGCTTTCCAGATCGTGGAGAAACTAAGTCGTGGACATATTGAAGCTAATATTGCTATGAAGAAGTTGAGGAGTGAAAAACTGGAGGCTGACAAGGTTCTTCATGTGCACAAAAAGTGGCTCGAGAATTTGGCACTGCTAATCAAGAATGTCGGCGAGGACCTTGGGATATTTTTGAATGAGAAGGCGCATAAATAATTCGGGTGCTGGCGAGAGATGAACACATGCAGATTAATGTGAATTGAATGCTTTGCTGTAGGGATCTTTGTGTTACTTTTATGGTGATCTCTCGTTTTTATGAATAAGTATTTTGGCAATGGGTATTATTTATTTTATTCGGAAAATATATTTTATTTTTTTACTATAATTTTAATTATATCAAGGATGAAATCAATTAATATATTAAAAAAATATAAATATAAAAATAAATCCGCGTGTTATGATTGGCCAATTCCCCAATTGATTCAGTGCATTTTATCTGATGGCGTGGCTTAAATAAACCAATAGCAAGCGAGTACTTTTGTGGCCCCATAAATAGCCACGTCATTTGTTGATGTATATGTCTTTTCTAACTCATCCTTTCAATCAATTTTATGTGATAGATTTTCTTTTTGATCGAACTTATAAAAAAAAAATTTTATGTCAAAAATATTATTTTCATGATAATTATAGATCAAGTTAACCCGTTTCAAAGAAAAAAATCTCTTAAAATGTCTTACAAGATGCTAATATTTTTCTAATTTGTATCCTCCCATTTTGCACTACTAATATAACTAAGAGTAAGTCTCATGTGAGACCGTCTCACTGATTTATATATGTGAAAATAGATCGACTTTATCTATATTTGAAATCAAAAGTAACGCTTTTGATATAAAAATAACACATTTTCACGGGTCTGATCATAATATTAATGAGAGCCGTCTTACAAATAATATGAGTTTTTGTGGATATGAGTAATAAAGGTTGAATATCATGTTTTCCTTATCCTTATATAATATCATTTAATTATTGAAACTAAATATATTAAAATAAGACTCAAATAAAAATATAAAACTTTTGGTTAGATTACATGTTTAAAATTGACTAATGACAATTAAAGAGAGTGTTTTTTTGCCAGATGATGGAAGTCCCATATCTCCATCGTGCCCCAACTCTTTAAATTAAAATTAGGGCTTTCATTATTTCCATGGCTCACAATTTTCCCAATTTTATGTCTTCTTTCAATCTGGTCTTACCTCGCTCTTCATTTCTGAGGTGTGTTTCAACTCACCCTCTGACTTAAATTTCAGTTTTTTTTAGGTTTTTCCCCCCTTTCACGTTTAGTTAATATAGTGTACTTTATGTTCAGCTTTATTGAAAGAGATATTGAGTCCTTAGCGTTTTGGACAATTCTTGTGCACTATTGCATGTTAATTCTTGCTTGATTATGGGAAATTAAATTGAGGATTTTGATATGATCGCGTGTTCTGTTGCGTGATGTCAGTTTCTGGGTAAATTTTTGCCTTTTAATTTATTTTTGGAAATGAAGATTCAGATTTTTGAACTCCTCTTTCATATTATTTTAACTTTTGTTTATTTTTTCTGGGTTTTCAATCTTTTTTCATATTAACTTTTAATGCTCCGTTCTTATCGTTCAATATGCTGTGGTCATGTGAGAACAAGCTTTTCGTTTTCTATTGTTTGTATTCGAAAACTGCTGTTTCCATTTCTTATGGTACACCCTAGTAATGGAGCTAAAAACTAAATAAAGGGGCCAAGAATGTACCTAATGAGGTGGGACGAAATTTGAAATTTTCCAAAGCGTTGAGGAGCAAATTTAGGAGGGTAACAACCACTGCTATTGTCATTGCCTTGTGCTAATGCAGAAAACACAACATTTTATTTTAGCAACCTACAGTTGCACATATGTTGTCACTTGTCCGTGTTTCTTGCGTTCTAGTATCTTCGTTGTCATTTATTATATATTCAATTTTATTTTAGCTTGTGTTTATGGTTAGATAGGCAAGGGGAAAATTGATTATGTTCATGGGTGGAGCTACCCCTTCTTGAGGGGGTTGTTTGACCCCCTCAATGTCGAAGATATTTAATTTTCCCTTGAAGCGTTAGATATATTTAAAGAATTTGTCTTATAGATCCCACAGAAAAGGTCAAACTTTTAAGAAGGTGGTCAAAATTCGAAGAAATTCAAATTGGATCCATATTATTAAATCTAATTTTATATTATAAAGTCCTACACTTGTATATGTAAAAGAATAATTATCAAAAGGAAGGAAGGTATTATAAAGAAATTAATCTGCTCTTGTCAATTCAATCATTCCAACTTTCAAAAAGGAAATGAAAACTAATAACTAATTCACAATACAAATCTGTTAAAGGGAATACAATATTTTGTTTGTATAGTTATACTAAACAAGTCATGAGATATTCCATATGAACGGTTATCTGTAGTGTATAGTTAATAGCTAATATAAGGGTCCATTCAGTTGTATTGATGAGATTGTATAGATAAATAATATTGCGATTATTAAAATATTTGTGTAGGATATTTTGGTTGATTGATTAATATGAGAAATATGATAAATTACATTTTTGTCTTTTTCAGTAATTAATGAATATTAATAAAAGAAAGATATAAACGATAATATTGTAATTTTAATTCAATGATTTGATTGGTGTGAGTTGATAACTAATGATTTGATTGACGCGAAATATATAATCAATACACAAAATTGCAACCAAACATTTGATTGCATTGGGTTATTAATCATATCAAGCCATCCAAATGCAACCTAATACTGCTTTTTGATAAATTGTTTCGCTTTTCCATTGAAAATTATGATAAAATTGGAAATTCTCAAAAGCATAGATGATGAATTGATTGGTTAGTTCACAGCGTCTGTACTTGTTACTTCGATAAATTTAATGCATCACATCATTCTGTTTTTTTTTGAACTAATGCTAAGTAAAGATCTGCAACGTGGACCTTTAGGTTGCTCTGCCGTGTGATGATTTTGATTTTCACATCAAGCTCACTGGACATTAAATAGTATAAGGAGGTTGGCTACACACATTTGGTTAGTGTGATATTTCAGCTATGAAACAAAATTGTAGCTGGATTAGTTGTTTGATTAATTTCCTTCGAACTTTTGTTATGCTACAATTGTTACTTAAAAAAATTCACTTTAATGATGATGTTTTTGTCTGTTATTTTCATTATTACTTGCAATTATTTGGCTACAAACCTTTAGGCAGCATTGTTTTGTTTGGAATATGAGGGCTTGGAATTCTGTATCTTTAAACTGTAGGTTAAAATAATCTATATCAAACTGTTTAATTGGTATACATGTTGTCCATTGTTATTTATGCTGTTTTTATCATTATAATTCTCTTTCTCTTAATCTTCATCCAGCAAATAGAATATATAATCTAAATGTAATAATACCATATCCTGATGTCATGGCTTTATTTTTCTGTGCAAGGCAATAAGTTGAGTATGAGAATATCGTAGACAGTATGGATGAAGCAATTGGTGATGAGCTGGTCGAACATGTTAGTGACACACATATTCGAAATAAAGAGTATGATGAGGTCTCATTGGAGCCTGGAAGCTCCAGCATGTTTCAATCAAATGAAATGTTAACTCCCAGTACGAATGATTATCCTGAGAGCGCAAGAAAGTTGTATACAGATATTCTGGATGCAAAAGACTTAGACAGAATTGATTCTTCTGATAATGCAGACGTTAGTCCTCGATGTGTCAATGGTGCAGGGGTTATGGTTAAAGAGTTGATTCTGAAAAATTATGGAGAAAAGTTGACTGTAGTGGGTACTTCGAATACTAAAGGAAGAACGCAAACCAGGAAAAGCCAGTGGCAGCATTTGCATCAGATGGCTGGCGAATCCGAGGTTAGCAATCTGCATGGACAAATTGGGTACAATGAACAAAGTCAAGCAACATCAAGTACCTGGGAGGATGAAGACGACAGTTTCTTTTCTCTGCTTCTAGATCAAAATAAACCAAAACCAAACTTTGATCATAATGAAGTCGCGAACAATTTACCAAGTAATGGCGATGAAGTTGCTTCCGGAGATACGTTGAACTCTCCGGGAGGCATCCGGACAAAAATTTTATCTAAGTCTGGATTCTCTGAATACTTCATAAAAAGTACTTTGGGAGGAAAGGGTGTAATACATAAACCTGGTGCTTGCAGAGGATCTATTACGGAGTCCCGGATCCAGGATTGTCCAAAGCCTAGTGCTGCTGGTTTTAAAAATTCTGTTGCTTCACTAAGCCTGACCGTGCAACCTGTTTCACGTACTTCACTTGGTATTTCTGAGTCATCATCTGGTCCCAGTTCTAATGATAATGGTGATGGAATCAGTTTGAGAGAGTGGCTAGAAGCAGGCCAAAACAAGGAAAATAAAGTGGGTAGCTTGAGTATATTTAGACAGGTTCTGGGTCTTGTGGATTTTTTGCACCACCAGGGAGTTTCGTTGCAAGAATTGAGGCCTTCCTGCTTCAAGTTGTTGGGATCATCTGAGATCATGTATCTGGGATCATTTGTATGTGCTAAGGCCTCAGCAAACACAGCAGATCAAGTGATTCACCAGCCACATCATAATCAAAATGACAAGAGACCTGTACATCAGGACATGCATCTGTTGGACAACCAGGCTTGGAAGAAGCGGAAAATAAGTGAAGGTATGAAATTTATTCAAAGGTGGCCCCAATTTCCATCCAGATCTGGCAGTATGTCTGTATTCAAAAAAGTTTCCAAGGTAGATGGTTCTGACCCTCTGGATCCTGGAAATTGTGTAGATGAAGAGCACAACCCCAAAACAGAAGCTAAAAACCAGGGAAATTTTTTTAGTGGTAATGTGTCCAATCCATCTCATCCATCACAGGATTCTGCGAGTTGTGTGTTGGAAGAGAAGTGGTACACCAGTCCCGAAGAGATGGGCTGCACATTTGCGTCAAATATCTATAACTTGGGTGTTCTACTGTTTGAGGTTTGTGGATGTCTTGTCTAAATGGTTTTCCTATCTAGCCTTCATTTTTAGTGTTTCTTTCTGAGTGAAAGAAAATTTTCAAGGTGATAGCTATGAATATATCATTTGTATAGTGCAACATCATTGATGAGAAATTAACGATTCACCGAATAAAAATATTCTCTTTGTAATACATTAAAATTTATGGCCGGAGGTCTTAACATCTAGCTAATAGCTTACATTTACTCAAGTAAAAACATAAGTTTCATTTTCTAACCTTTTTAATATTTAAAAATATCTGTGGTTCATGTGTTTGATACTAATATTGATGGTAATTTCAGTTACTTGGCTCGTTTGGTGCTGGAAGATCTCATGCTGCTGCGATGCTTGATTTACGGTATAGGATTCTTCCGCCGAGTTTCCTTTCAGAGAATCCCAGGGAAGCTGGGTTCTGTCTCTGGCTGCTTCATCCTGAACCTTCATTGCGACCAACAGCAAGGTATTTTAAAAAATCTCTTGCTCTCAAAATTTCTATCTCCACAAATGTCGTCTTCCTATAGTACTGTTAGCTGTATGCCATAATGGTGTGGTAAACTAATTAAATGTGGGGTCTAGTTTGGCTCTGAATGTTCACATACAGAAGTAGATAATCTCAGTATGTTAGTGGCATGAACTGAAATTTAATGCAGTTCTTTCGTAAACATGTATTTTATGAATGTAAAAAAGAATCCAGTGTTGTAAATGAATAATCTAGTCTTGAACATGTCGTCTTACTGAACGTATGTTAACCATGTGACAATTTTCTTAAAACTCTTTAATTGCTGCAATGTAAATTTCAATGTCTGTGATTACTTTTGCATAACAGGGAAGTTCTGCAATCTGAATTTATAAGTGGAATTCAGGACTCATCTGGAGGTGAGTTGTTGTCTTCCATTGATGAAGAAGACGGGGAATCAGAATTATTGTCGTTTTTTCTTTCATCCTTAAGTGAGCAAAAACAGAAGGATGCATCAAATCTGGTGGAACAAATCCATGGCTTAGAAACTGACATTCATGAGGTTGAGGAACGACGAACTAAAAAGCTACTAATTTTATCTTCATCAGCACCAGAGTCACTTACTGCTAGTGGCAGCGCATATTCTAATCCAATTTCAAAAGTGTTCTCAAAGTTGACCCCTCCAGGTGATAAAGGAACAAGGTTGATGAGTAACATCAGGAAACTTGATAGTGCTTACTTTTCCATGAGACCTAACATTCAGATGTCAGATGGTAATCCCGCCATTCACAGGGATAGAGAACTGTTAAAAGCTCGGGAAAACTGGTGCACAATGGGGAGGGAGAAAGGTGATGGTGCTGATCATTTAGGTGATTTCTTTGATGGTTTCTGCAAATTTGCTCGCTATAACAAATTCAAAGTGCGAGGGATTTTGCGGAATGGAGAATTCAATAGTTTCACTAATGTTATATGTTCTTTGAGTTTTGACCGGGATGAGGACTACTTAGCTGCTGGACTGGTGTCAAAGAAGATAAAAATTTTTGAATTTGAAGCGCTATTTAATGATTCAGTTGACATTCATTATCCAGTTGTTGAGATGGCAAACAAATCAAAACTTAGTTGCATTTGCTGGAATAGCTACATCAAAAATTATATTGCTTCGACCGATTATGAAGGCATAGTCAAGGTGAGTCTCCTCTTCTTTCTTTGTGGTGATTTTGAATGAAGTATATATACTGTTGTACGTATGCTACAGTTGCTAATGTTACTCATATCAAAAATCGAGTTTGTGGATTGTTTGCTCAGTGTCTTTCTCTTGGAAATATTATATTATTTTTCGTAGCCTCAGTTTCTGTTCTTGAATTCTAAAATATGAAAATATACGTGGCTAATTTTTTGAATTTAAAGTGTCATTCATTGCCTTTCCTTATTTCCTGGAAGTTTCCGGAAAGTTAATGGCTTTTTGACATATATTAAAATATGGTTGTCTTTATATTATAGTTCAACCATTTACGTATTAGCATCTTATTAATCCATACCGAGAAACTGCTGAACTCCTGCTGAAAGGATTGTTCATTATCATGACATACACATCACTGCTTAACACTTGAACAAGGGCTGCTCATTTTCTTCTCTGTGAACATGAACCTCAAAGATTGACATAGAAAGAAATAGGAGAAATCTTTACTAAATTGTTGGCTTAACCTAAAAATAACTTGTGTGGGCTGAAACCTTTGCATTTTGTCTTTTGATTTTGATTATGTATCATATTACGCCTTCCCGGCAACTCTGAGAAATTGACCATGAGAGTGAGCTGTGAAGCATGCATTTGCAGAAAAAAGAATGTTGGAATGACAGTGAAAGGAGAATAATATAGTTGTTACATCCATGTAAACCTGTTTTGAAGAACTCTTTAATTAACAGTTCTAAGAGGTTCTGCTGACAGCAAACTAGTTGCTCACTCTTTACCCACAAATTACTCAGAGCTAGAGTGATTGGCACGCATTCGCATAGCAGTGGAAGCATATATTAGTATGATGTCTCAAGAGGATATGAAAACTGAACTCACAATAATATGGTTCTTGTCATATTGTCAGATATCCTTTCTTAGTATCTGTACTTCAAATTTTAACCCACTTTTCCTTTTTGAATATTATAAATTTGTATCCTGTTACATTGACCTCTCACTATTGATGTTGATTTGTATTACTTTATCTGAGTTACTTTTTGATGTGCTCAAAATGGTCACAGTTATGGGATGCAGGAACAGGTCAGAGTTTTTCACGTTTCATTGAACATAGTGAAAGGGCTTGGTCTGTTGATTTCTCTCGTGTGAATCCTATGAAACTAGCCAGTGGTGGTGATGATCGTCTGGTGAAACTTTGGAGCATTAATGAGGTGTGCTTTTCCTTGTTTTATTTATGTATTTTATGCTTCTAAACTTGTTGAAAGCTTTCCCCTCCCTAGAATTTCCACTTTTTCTGGGTTTCAAGTAATTGTTCTTCTGTACAGGGTAATGGATAATAAGTTCAAAGTTGTAGGTGAATTAGAACTTTTACCAAGCTCTTGCTAGTTGTAAAGATGTGATGATTTTGTTAAAAACAAGAGAGAGTTGTTTGAGTTGGTATGGTGTGTTTGATATTAATCATCAGAGCCAGAAGTAAAATGCTTGTTGTTATACTTTCTAAAAACATGACATAACTAACAGCCTTTATTAAAGAAAATATATGCAACTTTCTATGGGTTGGTTGTCCAGTTGTTTTGTGGATCTTAATACCTGGGAATCAAAACCCATATGATCTTTGAAGTTGTATCTAAATCCCTTGATGATTCTAGTCACTACCCGCAATTAATTTATTTTTTTTATTTCTACTTGTCAAAAAATTGATTTGTAGCATTTGGTGCAGAAAAACAGTTTATGCACGATCAGGAACCATGCGAATGTGTGCTGTGTGCAATTCTCAGCTGACTCAGCTCATTTATTGGCTTTTAGCTCTGCTGATTATAAGACCTATTGTTACGATCTACGCAAGGCTTCAGTTCCTTGGTGCATATTGGCTGGCCATGAGAAAACTGTTAGTTATGCTAAATTCTTGGATGCAGGAACTCTTGTTTCTGCATCTACAGACAACACCCTAAAAATTTGGGATCTTAATAAGACTAGCTCCAATTGTTTATCAAAGGATGCTTGTGTATTAACTCTTAGAGGACATACTAACGAGAAGGTTGATGACTCCGTGTCTTTTGACTTTTATGTTCATCTATTAGTTCTTAAGAAAATGCTTGTTGCCTAACTCTGCTATCCGCTCTTGCAGAACTTTGTGGGACTATCAGCTCATGATGGATATATTACATGTGGTTCTGAGACAAACGAGGTGGTTGTCTGTTTCAACTTTCAACTTCTGTATAGTTATGTGATAACAAAAAAAAGGAGAGAAAATAATGTGTCGTGATCAGTTAGAAAGAACTAAAGTTAAATTGATTGGCCTTTGAAGCTGTGAGTTATGGTTTCTATTGATTTTGCTTGGTGGCGCTTGATCATACAAATTCATTGTCCAAGGTTTTTCTTATCTAGATAACTCTTATCCTGAAATGGTCCTATAAGCTCAACCATACTGTCATTCATCGAAATTATTCGATATGTTTGAACATGTTTGTTTTGGTGCCTACTCGTGCTCGTGGCTTCTATCCTACTAAATTACGCAGTCTTTAAAAACAAGAATAGTTGATTCCTTGTCCAAATAACATAGCCTCATAATTTTGAATATCATGTAATCATATAGAAATTTTGCTGGATCCTGTCAATCTTCAAGCTTTTGAATGACACAGTAATTGGTTCGCAGGTATTCGCCTATTACAAATCTCTGTCAATGCCCATTACAGCCCACAAATTTGGTTCCTTTGATTCCATAACTGGTAAGGAGACAGAAGATTCCAATGGACAGTTCGTTTCCAGCGTTTGCTGGAGAAGGAAATCAAATATGGTGGTTGCTGCCAATTCATCTGGGCGTATCAAACTCTTGCAAATGGTGTAGAAACTATGTTTATCCTACATACAAGTTGCTCCCAAGTTAAGTATCTTTCATCTTGTCAAAGGCCCGTCATTTTATTTGTTCTCGCGTTGCTGCTTTGGAAGAATAATATTGGAAGTGGACTTTCAGCTTTTGAAGAGAACGTGGCTTTGGTATGAATCTATATTTAGAGAATTAGGATCTGCAACGCTCATTTATTGCGAAAACATGCATGTTGCTGAACACTAGACATGGTTTTCTAAGTATGTCAAAAAGTGCTAGGTTTCTGGCTATACCATTGACCTCCGTTTTGTAAAGATGAAGATAAACAGGCTGAGGCATGTTGGTCGTCATCTGTTTTTGCGCAAGTTACAGAAAAAAAATTTGACTAACCTGCCCATGCAAATTAGTGCACACTGTTGCAAATATATTCGACCGTTGATATTACAGTAAGATAACCATTGGATTTGAGTGGTTTGGATAGCCTGCTCAGCGGCATTCATTGTACATTCCAATCTGTTACAAGTCTTACAAGCTTTATAGCCTATACCATGCCAGCATTAGCTGCTGTATATGAATTCCTATTCTCATATAAAATTGTAAAGAAACTACAGAGATAGTTGGTTGATGGTTATCTTTATTTCAAACTTGATGTAAATTTATTTATTTCCAGGTTTGCACTTATCAATTTATTTATTTCAGGTTCGCACTAATCAATTTATTTATTTTGTTGTATCATGTGGTCTCGTCTCCAATTCGTTATATTTATTTCTCACTTTTAAGTTTGATTTGTTTCAGGCTAGAACTTAGCACTTTTTTAATTCTGTTGTATCTTATGACGCGCATCTCCAATTCTCAGTTTCAAGTTTACGTGGTGTGGTTTTATATGATAGAATACATGATGAAGAAAATGAATTCTTATTCTTTTAATGAACCGATTACAACCAATACTTGTACAATTCAAATAAGTGGATAACAACTTAATCTAATCTATGAAAAGTTTAAACTATAAAATGGCAGATGAATGTCTATCTAATAATTCAAATGCTCATTTTTATCTAATTTTAGGATATTCAACACTCCTTTTCAAGTTGGATTCTATCGAAACAAGTCTTTGTGAATGACTAGGACCGTAGCTAAGTTTCAAGATTACCTTCTCAATCTTTTCACTTATGAAATGGCGATAAACCTAAACATGCTTAGTTCAATAACGATGAACTGGATTCTTGGCAATACCGATTGCAGCTTGATTACCACACTTCAATTCTACTGTCTCATGATTTTCTAATTTCAATTCAGTCAACAATATTTGAAGCCATATACCTTCGCAATTTCCATTGGTCAAAGACCGAAATTCTGCATCTGCTCTGCTTCTTGCTATGCCATGTTACTAGGTTACCCATACAAACGACCAATACCCTGATGTGGATTGTCTGTCCGTAGAAGTTCTTGCCCAGTCAGCATCAATGTATAATTGTATATTTTTTGTGATAATTCTATGAAAACATAGTCTCTTTCCAAGGGACTCCTTCAGGTACTCGAATACCTGAAGAACGGCCTCCATGTGTTCTTCTGTTGGATTGCTCATGAGTCATGAACTAGCTAATGATGCTTAAAACAAATCTAATGTTAAGCCTTTTGTGAGAAATATATATCAACTTGCTTACTAAAATATGCTATCTTCTTTTGTCGACCGGTGGACTATCTTATTCCTTTCCAATTTTTATATTTGGTTCTATAGGAGTATCGACGGGCTTGCACCCCTACATCACTATTTCTTTCGAGAGGTCCAAGACATATTTTCTTTGTGAAATCAAGATTCCATGCTTTGATCTGACCAATTCTTTCCCAATAAATATTTCAAGTGCCATGGGTCTTTCATCTCGATTTCCTTTGAGATCAACAATTTTATCTGAGTGATCTCATCCTCATAGTTTCCAATGATAACAATATCATCAACATATACACTGATAACAAAGATCTTGTCTGGAGTGTTGGATAAATATTGTGCGATCTGTTGGCC
This sequence comes from Primulina huaijiensis, assembly GCF_012295235.1. NCBI lineage: Eukaryota > Viridiplantae > Streptophyta > Magnoliopsida > Lamiales > Gesneriaceae > Primulina > Primulina huaijiensis. The sequence continues at coordinate 4,798,068 of NC_133312.1, read as the reverse complement.
CTACATGTATCCATTTCCTTCCAAGACTTTGATGAACCTGTGAAACCAGGCTTTAGGAGATTGCTTCAGTCCATAGAGTGATTTTTTCAACCTACATACTATGTTTACAGTAGTTTTTGACTCAAATCCGGTGGTATATTCATGTAGATTTATTCTTCCAAATACCCGTTTAAGAAGGCATTTTTAATATCGAGCTGATATAGAGGCAAGTCCAAATTTGCAGTGATGGATAGAAGTAAACGGACCGCATTTAGCATTACTACAAGTGTGAAGGTTTTTTTTTTAAAATTATCTCATATGTTCGGGCATACCTTTTTGTTACGAGTCGTGCTTTAAATTGTTCAATGCTTCCATTAGCCTTATGTTTTACTGTAAAAATCCACTTGCAACCAACAGCCTGTTTCCAGGTGGAAGTGGTCTTCTACGAGAATAAACATGATCAAAAGGTATAATAGGATGTTCAGGATGAGGCTGTGAGTTATCTAGTGGGATTGTGTAGATTAGGTCAATTGTAAGATGTGTCTGAGAGTCATTTAGTATGTTGACAAGCTCCAGATTGTGAGATTCGTTCGTAACAAGCTCCCTCTAATCCGAGGAATGTGGTAAGAAAGGTTCAACCTCATTGAAAGTGATATCCATGGAAGAGTAGAATTTTCTAGTGATAGGAGAATAACATTTGTATCATTTATGATTAGGAGAGAACCCCATAAAGATACAGTTGAGAACGTGAAGGACGTGGGAATTGGGGTAAAACTCGATGAGGGTCTGAACTGGTGTTCGGAAGTTAAGGACACAAAAAAAGATCAGATTGATGAGGTAAGTGGCTGGTAGGACGTCCTCACCCCGGAAATGATGAGGGACATAACGAGTGAATATCAGCGGACAAACAACATTTAGGAGATGACGATTTTTTCGTTCTGCAATACAATTTTGTTGAGGGGTGTCAATGCAAGAGCTTTGATGAACAATCTCTTGAGTGATTAGGTAATCGTCCAAGACAGAGTTAAAGAAATCTCTTGCCCGTTCAGTGTGTAGGATTTGAATATTTGTTGAGAATCAGATCATAGCGTGGAAGGTTTTAAAAATAGTAGAAGCATTATTCTTTTCTTTCATGAGAAACAACCAAGACAGACGAGTATGATCATCCACAAAGAATAAGAACTAACACGTACCCATTATATTTTTCACACGTGAAAGACTCCAAATATCACTATGAATAAGGGCAAAAGGTTTAGATGATGTATATGATTGTGGTTTGAAAGTGTTATGAGAATATTTGAACAGTTGATAAACATCATAATGAGGAAAACACAAGCCTTTATTACTGGATAAAAACGGAAATAATTTTTGAAGATACAAAAAATTCGGATGTCCTCAACGATAATGCACAACAAAACATCACTTTCCTTATTTGATTGAAACATATAAATAAAATATTGAAGGCACTTGAAGGGGTATTCTTTGAGAAGGGCGTCATCTGAAAGAAGTACAGGCCCACACAACAATCAGCACTGTCAATCGTCCTCCCCGATTCTAGATCCTTAAAAACACAAGAATCAGTAAAAAAAAATTTAGTAGATCAATGAAGATCATTATTCAACATAGTGACTGATAACAAATTGCAATGAAGTGTGGGAACAAACACCACATTTTAAGCATAAATTTGCTGATAACCATATGAAACCCAGACCAATCACCTTTGTGCAATACCCATCTACCAAGTGAATTGATTTTGAAACACAAAATGGACTGTGAGTAGAAAAAATTTATATGTCCAATCTAATCTGAAGTACCAGAATCAATGATCCATGAACGTGATAAATCACTATGTGATAGTAAAGCAAGGTGAAATATCACCTTGATTGGCAGCATTGTCCGTACCAATAATAGGAGGTGTCAATGGAGAGGGTTGTTGTCCAAATAGCTTGTGAAGGATGTAAAGATGCTCTTTGGTAAAAAATGGAGATTTAGAGGAAGCCCGATCAGAGATAGCAATTTTTGCTCGACGTTCTCGCGAGGGTTTCCAGTCCGCAGGCTTAACATGTATCCTCCAGCAAGTGTCGATATCATGAGTAGGTTTTTGAATTTGTCGCACCAATCCTGAAACTAGCTTGCCTTTAGTGGGGTTGGAAGGCTACCCATTCCGGAGACCTTGAGGGGCAGAATAATTTGGTGATGAATTGTGAGGGCAGAACTGTCAGAAGAGGCAGAAGTGTGCCGCGAGGAGCCCAGCATAACCTTGCACCTGCTTTCCTCCCGACGGACCTCCAAGAAGGAAACGAGCAGGCTAGGCAACGGTTTGGTGCTAAGGACCCGACCACGGACATCATCGAGGTTGCTATATAAGCCCATAAAAAATTGAACATGTGTTTCTTTTTACCAATGGATCGGTAGAGTTTCTCATCAGTGGTTAATCCAGGCATGTTCCTCGGTCAAATCAATTTTCTGCCGATGGCGGGTGAGGGTAGAAAACTAGTTAGTGACCGTGAATTTATCAACCGTAACATGACCAAATTGTTCTCAGCCTTCCAGGTTTTGAATTTGGCAATGCCGGAATCAGGGCAGGTCACCATGCTCGTAAGGAAGTCTTTTTTGTTACGACTGCAGATGAACATCATTACAGATTACGACCAAGGCAAAAAATTACAGTCAGTTAGCTTATGTCATGTGATGGAAAGAGAACGCACATCGCACAAGCTTGGGGTCGTGGTCACCGGAGAGGAGGTGTTGTCGGAAGAGGAGGCCATGACGTATTTCGTCATTGGCCGAACCCGACTTCTGATACCATGTAATTTTATATAATAGAATATATGCGGAAGAAGATGAATTCTTATTTTCTTAATACACTGAGAAGTACTAGATATACTTGTACAGATCAAATAAGTGGATAACAACTTAATCTAATCTATCCTAAGTTTAAAATATTTAAGTAGATGAATATTTTTCTACTAATTCAAATGCCCATCCTTATCTAATTTTCGGATATTCAACACCTGGCAATGAGTTCTATGCTTCTGCTGAAAAAGTTGATGAGGACTGGGTCCGTCTCAAAGATACTTACTCACTTTTGGGATTGAGTAGGGAAATGTAGTTCACAATGGTACATGCGCTACCGTGTCAGATCTTGAATATGATCTGCAGATGCAAATTCTTGATCCTAAACACTGAATATCTGTCTATTTCTTGTTAGAGGCTATCGATACATTTAAAGACGAAAGAAACATTTATCATATTCACAAAATATCAAATGAAATTTTAAATATCTGGCTCTTTGGCTACAAAAAACAATGTATAATGATTAATTGAATCAAAAACTGCTTTCTTTTTCCTTTCACGAACATATTTATGAATTTGAATATCCATAATCGTTGGATAACACAACAATGCTACACGAGTTTTGAACCTGATCTATTGTGGGTCTTTGTGGGCTCATAACAGTTGGTGGTCCTGAGATCTGTCTTTCAAGACGTGAACACCGTGAACATGGATTTAATGGTGATGAATGCTCTGTCGATGCATGAACTGCTGAACTCTTTGGTGAAGAAGAACTCATTTTGAGGTCCCTTGTTGAGGAAGATGGAGAGTGACTTGGATTTGTTTTGAACTGTCTTGCTGGTGAGGAAGATGGAGAGTAACTCGTATTTGTTTTGAACTGTCTTGCTGGTGAGGACGACGGAGAGTTAGCAGGAAGAATTTTTGAGAGTCTTGCTGGTGAGGAAGACACAAAGTAACTTGGATTTGTTTTCTTAATTCTTGTTGGTGAAGATCTTGGTGAGTCACTTTTCGGTGTTCCTGTTAGACAAATGTATTACATACTCTTGAGGTCATAAAAAAGAAAATTCTTTCATACTCCTAAGCTAAACATGTTATTAAAAGGAAGAAAGAAAAACTAACCTGGAAGCTGTTTGGTCTCTGTCTCTCTTAGTTTCCTGATATGTAGAGCTTTCTTCTCTGAGTTTTTTGAATTTCCATCTCTCTGAATGCTTTTAATTTTTGATTCACCTCTCGCACCAGAAGTTTCAGCAGAAACAGAAACCATATTCTGATTAAATTCTGTGTTTTGCAGTGTTTTCTTCTCAGGAATCTCAACTAATTTTTTATATCCAGTGGCCCGTGAAGTCATTTTCATCTCTGAAGACTCGTAGGTAACTGTTTTGTGATCAAGTACAGTTTTTGACACCAATATTTTTTCCATGTCTTCAGTGGTTTCTAGATTCTGATCAGTCGCTTTGGTTATTGCAGATTTCTTATTTTCTTGAGGCCTGGGACTGGCTGACTTACTCTCTGCTGATTTTGATAAAATTACCTTGTCTGGAATCTCCACGTTTAGTTTGTGACAGATTAAAATTTTATTCTCAGTTTTGTTCTCCATGGCCTGGATTTTATCCTCCCTTTGATCGACCCTTATATCAGGAGTTGCCACGGCCAGCTGCCTTTGATCAGCTACGGCAAAAGAAAATTTCTTTCCTGGACTTTCAGAGTCAAACGACCTTTGGTTTATTGAAAGAAGTTTCCGATGGGGTATCTCAGAAATAACTGATCTCAGATCCACCATGGTTGAATATTTCCTGTCAATGATTTCTGAACAAACTGACCTTCTATCACTTGGTGCAAGGAATAGATCATCAATGGCTGCCAAATGCTCATGGTCACCCAGTGATGCTGCACGGTGAACTGCTAATCCGTCGATAGTTAAGTCCCAGTTCTTAACACAGATTTTTTCCTTTTCAACCAGTTTATAAGCAAACAGCTGAAAAGGGATTTGTGAGATGGGTTCTGCTACGTCAGGGAACTTCTTCAAGAATCCAGTCTCCATGTCGCAATAATCTACGAGTGGCGGTGGGGAATCTGGATGACCATGGTCAGGATTTATAACAAGGATTTTCTTGATGTAACGTAGTATCCTAGTTATGGATGAGAAAGTAGGACGAAGATTAGGATTCGTTTGCCAGCATTTTTTGGTTAGATTTGTTAGGTATTTTGGTGAAGTATACGAGAAAAGTGGCCTCTCCCCTGCTCGTATATTTCGAGCCATTGTTTCCCCTTGAAGATGGCCATCTGAAAACGGGACTTTCCCAGTTAAAAGCTCAAAACAGAGCATCCCAAAACTGTAGACATCAGCTTTCTCAGAATATTTTGCAGTATATTTGCCACCAAGGTACTGCTCTTGTTCTGCTAACACCTCTGGGGACGACCAAATATCAAGATCAACTCCAGTCGGTTTTGCACTTCGGGAAGCATAGTTCTTGATGGACAACAAGCCAAAACCTGTCACCTTTGCTTTGAAAAAACCATCTATGGAAGCATTTCTTGATTTGAGGAAGACATTTGATGGATTCAATTCTCCATGATAGATCTTCTTCGAGTGCAGGTATTCCATTCCTCTTGAAATCTGTAGCATAATATCTACGGCAACTGGTATAGAGAATGGATTTTGCTTCTTTTGACTAGAATTCTCCTTTATGTAGGTACTAAGATTCTTGTTCATAAGCTCCATAACAAGAAACCCCTCTTTTCTCTCCTCATCATGAAAGCCACAAAGGTACTGCAACACATTGGGATGAGATACCGAAAGAACAGAAGAAATCTCAGCACTTAATGGCTCAAGGTCTCCATAAAAGTTCCTCAAAGCAAAATTCTCACCCAACCAATGAATCTCCTTATAATTCCCTCCTCCTAATCCCAAACGACGCTTCACGAAATAGTCATTTGATCCTACCAAAAGTTGACTCGGCAAGAGCTTCACCCTCGTGTTTTCTGTTGAATTCATCTTCTGAAGCAAAAATTCTGCTAGTTTTACCAAATTCCCCTCTACAACTTTCTTCGCTCCAATATTTTGGAGAAGCAACCATCTATCTTCCCTCCACACCATATCTAACCGATCACAAATTTCTCGAGGCACTAAATATTGTTTCCCAAACATCCACTGGAACATCTTCGGGTCATCACACTCTTGATCATACTTTTTCAAAAGGACGAGTCTCCTTTTCTGCATGTCTTCTTCATCCACCCCCGAAATCTCAGCAGCCGTCTCAATAGCCTCAATAACCACAGGGAAACAAGACAACAAGTTGTGAATGTGTAACTCTACACAATCCTTATTCATATGAAGACTAATAACTTTACCCCACCAATCTTTAATCTCTAAACAATGTCTTATATAGAGATCAGCTTCTTTAAATATTTTGTGAAGCTCTTTCAATGGAGACTCAAGTGTTTTCCACTTGTTAGGCCTATCTTCAAGCCTTAAATTCTGCCTGATTTCATCTGAAATCGTTTTGAATGCCAAATATAGCATATCGTAAAGCAAACAACACTGTCTTTGGTTGATCGGGATTTCATGTTTTAATACCATCAAGGCATTCAAACCACCTAAAACCTCCCCAACCTGCCTAAATTGATCCATCCCAGCTTTCACAACCTTGTTCGTTCCAGGAAAGCCTCACCTGCTGTCCGATTGAAATTTCACAGACATTAATCGCTAACTGCAAACGACAAAGAATGTGTACAGAATAGATTGAAAAGGGTTCTTATCAAAATTTAATTTCCTCATAAGATTATATGATCTCATGATGTACCATCCGGGGAAAGAGTTTTAGATTTTCACCACATAAACTTCATGGTGGAAACTCCGGGAAACCAGACGGTTGCCTCCTTTCCCTCTTTCTGTTAAATGAAAACCTTTTAAAATTTTATGCATGAGTTTTCGAAAAACAGAATCACAAATTCCAAGAAAACTATGATAAATTTTCCCTTAAAAAGAGACGCTAAAATTGATAAAACTGAGAGTTTATGACAAAATTGAATTTTTGAAATTTTATGACAAGATTGAATGAAATGCAAAGTCACACGAGAGATGAAAGGTTCGTGATACGAAAATATTGTCCATGCAATAAAAGTTCATGCACAACACAATTGAGAAATGGAGGAATGGGAAATATGAATTCGTACGTACCTGCTGTTCAATTCTCTCTCGAACCTCCTACAGATTTTACACAGGGAAAATGCAGAATTTTCAAAGGGTTACATGATTCCAAAGGAAGTTCAGCAGAACCCCATTTGAAACCACCATCCACGTATAATAAAATTCTCCCTGATTCCTGAAATCGGTTCTATATCAACACGAGAATTACCAAAATAACTGGAATAACATCCCCAAATTTTGTTTTGAACAACGTAGACCAAATTCCGGTGACTGTCTTTGTCTGTTAAAATCCTGAAACCTCGTTAACCAATTTGAAACAGAGAGTAAAAATTTAGCATTCGAAATTAGTTTAGTTTTCTTGTCTGTATTTTGTTGACCACCTGAATAGCTTTGGCTGCTACTTGAATTCCCAAGCCATTGAAATCTCCGTGTCTTTTGGGGTCTTCTTTTTAAATATAATATAATATAATATAATTTTCTCGCGACTTCCATCCATAGGCTTTTTTTTCTTTGTACAATTTCCTCCGTACGCTACAACTATAAGATTTAAGTATGAATATATGATGTTAAAAATAAATAATAGAGATACACAAATCGTTCTTCTGATTTTTTTAGACTACATAACCTAATTAATTAGATGATTATAATATATCTAATCTAATATCTAAAAGGCCTAAAAAAATTTACATTATCCGAAATGTAGAAAATTAAAGAGCTTGAATTATAAACAAAAAACAACCATAGATTTAAGGGATGCTCGAGTTGACGGAGTAGATGATCATTTGATTAATGGTCAGAAGTTTGATTATCTTTATCAAACACTTTTTCGGACGATCATTTCGTACATGGTTTGTCCAGTACAGTTTACTTGACTAGCGTGATTTATCTAATAATTACATCGAAGAGTTATGAAAAAACAACAAAAATGATAGCATTTATGAAATCGAAGATATTTTTGCATGCTAGAAAACTTTTATTATATATTAAGAACATAACCAAAAATGATATCATGGTTGATATTTTTTATTTTCAACTTTATTGTTTCAAATTTGAGTTTAGTTTATTTGTCCTTTTTATTTTATTATTTCAAATTATAATGTAGTCCCTCATTAGTTTTTGTAATTATAGTATGACTAATATAAATATAATCATTTCAAATTGCATAATGAATTTTAATTACATTTTACTAGTATAAGCAGGGGCGATGATATACTAGTATATATAAATAGGCCGAAATGAAATGAATTGATGGTCTTGAATTAATTAATTAATAAATAATCCATCGAAAACGGGTCTAATGAAAAACTAGTAAACGTGGAAACTATACAAGGGGGCAGAATGTAGACATAATTTAATTTATTGCGGTTGGAATTCAAAGTTGTATTTTAATCTAATTATATTTAGAGAGATTTACCTGAATAGACTTTACACAATTGCTATAATCAATTTTAGTCTTCAGTTAAATTAATTTACCAAAATAATCTTTTTATCATATCAAATTACAAAGATATCCCCTATCTTTTAAATCCTATTCACTATCAATTTATTCATCTCAAACTCTTTATTTTATTATCTCATCAATTTCGTGCGTATAGAGGTGGCCGTGAAATAAATCAATCATATTTCTTTAAGCAAGTATGAATTTCTTTTTTTCTACTTAACTTTTACGTAGAAAAAATTGATTTTATATTGATATTGCTGTGTGAGTAGATATATGGGTTATGACAAAATCAGTTTGTTACTAATTTTGTTTATGTCAAATCATTAGAATATATTGCCTAGAATTGATTGCTGTAATTTTGATTTTAAATTTTTTTTTAATATTTGACTTGATTATTTTCATTAGCAACAATCGTAATTAAAATATTATAACTTTGGTGTTTTCGTATGCACTAATTCAAACTAACCATTCACAATTTTATTACAATATATTTATTGATATAAGTAAGTAGTATTAAAAAAAATTAATATCTTATAAATTAAATAAAACAGAACAAATGTTAAATCAATTCTTTAAAAAATAGATAATTAAATAAATGAATCAAGAAAACGGAACATGTGTGGTCATAGAAAAAGGGTATTTTAGGATTTTTAAATTATATAAGACATAATGTAAATTATGTAATAAAGAAGGCCATTTTTAAAATTATGACTTTGAAATAGACTAGAATAATCAATTTCCCTTATATTTACTGTAACAATTTTGGCCTTATGAATCGTTGAACCTAGAAGTGGTATACCATACCGAAATTTCGGATATCGTATATCGTACTGAAAATATCGGTATGAGAAAAATGATACCGTTATCTTACTGACTTTTCGGTATATCGAAAGTCGATATACAGAAAAGTCGGCACGGTATCGGTAAAATACCGTCATACCGAAAATATATATATAAAAATTCATTCTCTTGTAATTTCAAGGCTAATAATTACCAATACTAAACAAATCTCTCAAGACAATCAAAGAGACCAAGAAAGATATATACAAAACAAATCCATAAAGACAATAAATATCAACCACAACATGTGTCTGGATATCCAAGACATCAATTAACATCAATAAACTTCAACCGCAATATGTGCGACTTCTTCATCCGCTATCTTTGCAATAATGTCTGAGGTCCTGTGATTTCTGAAGCCTACCAGCTTTTCAATAAGTCAAAGCTCAGCATCCAGTCTTTTAGCTAGGTGTAAGGTTAGGCTATAGAGATAAGACTTCTCGACAGTTTAAATTCTCAACTATGAGTTGCTTCACTGAACTTTGATTTAGACTTTTCCAACATGATGAGTCCAAATAGAAGTTAAATTCTTTATTTTGGTACGATATCGATATATATCGTTTTATACCAAAAAAAAAATATATTTTAATTTATATATATTATTTCGATATTACGGTATTTCGGTATATACCGAAAATTTCAAATTTCATACCGTTATCATATCGAAAATTTCGGTATCAGTACCATACCGTACCGAAAATTTCGGTACACCAAAAATTTCTATAAATTCGGTATTTTTCGCTACGGTAACCTCAGTATAGCGACCCCTAGTTGAACCATTCTGTTTTATTTGTTTTTGTTATTTAACTTTTACTTTTTATACACGTGACAGAAAATTTTAAAAAAAAATGAAGAACTTAACTGATATATGCATAAATAAATGCAAATAAAATACAGAGAAAATTATTATATAGTCAATTAAATAATTTTGACATTTTTTATATTATTTTAGAAACTCATTCTACAATTTCCCCGACTGTATATTACGCTTATTCAGAATTTCATTGTATTCATTGCCAAAATGCCTTCCGACGACAACTTTGTTTAAGAATACTTGTTAATTATTTTATGGTAAATTTTTTAATAGTTTTGTATAAATTAACTTGAGTTTTTTTATAGTCAATAAGTAAATGATTTTAAATCGTTAAATTAAAACAAAACAACACAAAATTAGGATTTATTTTACAACTTAGTTCATCAAATTAAAAGTGCAAAGTTGTTGAAGAAAGATGAAAGTCAATTTTTATCACTTGACTTGGGCCAACAGCATTAATACACACACATCCAAAGGGATAAACATAGTTAATATCTAAATAAATAATATAAATATCTTTTATCCATTATTGATATATTGAAATAAAATAGAAATATAATAACTTTGAAATGAAATGAAATGAAATGAAAATAAGAACGAAATAATATGTTTTTTTTTTTCAAATGATTGGTTAAAAAAATGAAATGAAATTATTTTTAATTATCAAATAATATCTTAAATAAATTTCAAAATACTCAAAAATGTTTATTATTATTATTATTATTAAAAAATAATTTATAAATATTGAACTACCACCATCCGTCAACATAAATGCAACGGAGCGAGTACAAAATTTTCCTTCTGTCTCGATTTTAATAAAAAAGAAAAGTTCAATAATTTGCAGAAAAAATTATACACGCGGGGTAAATTTAGATTTGGTTGATCCATGGTCAATGTCAAAGTTTTTTATTACATGGGTGATGGGTTTTTTCGGTGATCGGCCATGTCAATATTGACAAAGATTTATGCCAATGTACCGGAAGTGGAGTGAAAGTTAATGCCACATTTTGGGTAATAATGTTTTAGCAATCACCGGTTGCGTACCTTTCCGTAAGTGGAATCCGTAGAGACGGATACACATGAAATGACAACGTAAAAAGCTGCAAAAGGACATGATACGGAGCCCTCTCCCCCACCCAACCACCATCATCCATTTATTCAAAAGTCAAAACTATGCATTTAATTTTATTATTTTGGCAATTTCTTGCTGCATTATCATATCTGCGTAGGGCCAAGCAATTCCTTTGAAGGTTTTATAGCAGAGAGAGAAAAAGCAAGAGAAGAAAGAAAGAAAGAAAGAAAGAAAGAAAGAAGAAAATGGTTATGGATTGCAAGGTTTCCTTAAGGGTATACGCAATGTTTGACCTTGCTTTTGCAATCCTTTTCCCTTCTGTTCAGGCCCAGCCTTTGGTTCCAGCCCCTGCTCCAGCACCCAGTGATGGTCAGTTCTGCTTCTTTATTTTTCGTTTTTGTTTTGTTTTTAAACCATATTTTGTTAGAAGATGTAGGTGATCATGTTCGGGGATTTATTACATGGGAAGCCTTGTTTAATTTTGTCATTTTCTTGTTCTGATGTAATATTGATGAATTCCGGAAAGCTTGTGAAATCGTGTTCTTTTTGTGGCTTGAATGATGATGATAAAACTGAAGTTAGGGGAGGAAAAAAAAGATCTTGATTCGTTGAGAAATTGTGGGAATGTATCTTAGCCAAGTGGCATTGTCTGTAGTTAAGACGTATATGAATCAAGGGAAAGACTGGAGAGTGACAGCAGTCAATAGCCCAGATAGGAAAACCCCTTCATATTAATGTGTAACTTTTCAAGAAATACAATTATGTGAACATAATTGGGTGCGAGTGGTTATTTTGTTCAAGTTTTTCACGGCATGAGGTTCGATATCTTTCCACAACAGACGAAGCTGATTGGAAACATCCAACTTTGGAGAATTAGAATTACATCCCCTTTTTTTAATTGACTATTGGTTGATCCTTCATATATAGCGTTGGGAACCTTCATAATCTTGATATTTCCCGTATTAAATTTAAGATCTCGGCTTATTTTGAAGATTCGAGTTTGATTTTTTAACTTGGTTTAATTTAGTAGCTGCATCGTATGAATTTTGCAATCACTTCAGATACAATCCGATTCGCGTCTACTCTTGCTTGAGTGAGTAATTAGGCAAGAAGATTTATGATACTACTTTGTTCATTGACTTCACCAGGGACTACAATTGATCAGGGCATTGCTTGTGGATTGATGTTATTGGCTTTGGTTCTCACCTATCTCATCCACACCTTTAATTCCCCGTTGAATATTTGAATTTGTTGATGCGGTTCGATTTTCAAATGTACGTTTAATGACATTTACGGCTTTTGGATTGAGTAAACATGAAATGTGAATCAAATGCTTGCTTTATCGTATGATTTTCTTAAGGGGCTGTGCGCCCGCCGCCCACGATAATATTTAGGTTGTGATGTATCTAGTTTTGGAGTATGTCTCTTGTGAGACGGTCTCACAAATATTTATTTGTTAGACGGATCAACTCTACCGATATTCACAATAAAAAGTAATACTCTTAGCATAAAAAGTAATATTTTTTCATGGATGACCCAAATAAAATATCTGTATCACAAAATATGACTTCCGATATTCACAATAAAAAGTAATACTCTTAGCATAAAAAGTAATATTTTTTAATGAATGACTCAAATAAAAGATCCGTATCACAAAATATGACCCGTGAGACCGTCTCACACAAGTTTTTGCCTTAGTTTTTGTTGTCATTATAGCTGTTTTATTAACATCATCTATGATAGCTATGGATTATTGGTGATAGTTTAATTTGAATCTCCTGTTGGATATATATTGATATTTTTTTTATGTGTATGATATTTTAGATATAACATAATTAAAAGATTAGATTTATCTAATAGAATCCCGAAATATATTATTTGATATATAAAGTTTTGGTATATTAAATAAGTGTATCAACAATTTGAGGTGAAGTAGAACTCTGGTTCTGGTTTGGTCAGGTTGCAAATCATATAAATATAGGTATCACAACAAACAAATACACGTATTCTCTCTCTGGTAATCATTGAAAAATTACCAGTTATCTCCGAGAGTTTAAAACGTGCATGTGATCGAAATATTCTAGTAATATTTCGAGGACTGCAAAAAGAACAAAGCAATGTTCTTATGATTTCGATGACAGCAAAAGGAACAAAGCAAACGTGTGACTTATTTTCGCAGAAAAGGTTAAACTCTAACACATCCCATATTAGATTTGTTCTCAACGGGGGATTGAAACTGGTTGGACTTTATCCCTCCAGCAGGAGTTCATGATAGATTACGGGTCATTGATGTAAATGAATCAGTGTCAATAAGATAAACAACCCATGTGATTTGGATTGGAATTCATGCGCCGGATCAAACTGCAGGTCAAAACCACTAATATCACACTTATTGTGATTTCACATGAGAAAAGAGTAGCATCAGTTACTCAATTCTCCTGCTAAAATATACATAAATGATTTTAAAATCTGACTTGAATTAGAACAATGAGGTAAACCAATTACCCAATATTCAAAGTATTGAGCCGTATATGTTGTATGATTTAAGGCAAAAACTTGTGTGAGACGGTCTCACGGGTCGTATTTTGTGAGACAGATCTCTTATTTGAAGAATATTTTTTTTTATTGTGAATATCGGTAGGGTTGACCCGTCTCACATATAAAAATTCGTAAGACCGTTAATATATTTAATTGGGCTAAAACTGCCTTCCAAAGCCCAGCAAGAAATACAACTTCGAGAGCTTAAGCCCGGGTACAAGCCTAAATACGACAGGAATAGAACTATAAATAGAAAAATTACCCTAAAGAAGAGCCCAATTAAAATGCACAACCCTGTTTTAAAAATCTCACAAATAATTATTTTAATAATTAAAAAATTTCCAAATACAATAAAAAAATTATTGATTAATTTTTTATATTAATCATTCGTGTTCTTTTATTTTTGCTGAGTTTGAAGTTATATTTTTAAATGTATATATGAAGTTTTATGAAGCATTATTCCTTAATACAAAAACTCATGTGAGACGATCTCACAGATTATTTTTGTGAGAGAAATATTCTATTCGATTCACCCATGAAAAGATACTAGTTTTTATGCCAAAAATATTACTTTTTATTGTAAATATGAGCAATGTTGACTCATCTTACGAATAAAGATTTGTGATACCGTGTCACAGACATACTCATGTTTAATAAATATAAGTTTTATGAAGCATTATTCCTTAATGCATTTCTGTGCGTGTATTTGTTTGACTATATATTAAAATAATCTTACATATTACAATAGTATTAAAGGTGAAGAGTAAAAAGCGTGATAAAATAAAAACTGAATCTAATTTAGATCTAAAAACATTGTATAATTACTAGAAGAACCAGCATTTAGAAATAAAGTTTTCAAATCGAATGTAATAAACTAAGGCAAAAACTTGTGTGAGACGGTCTCACGGGTCGTATTTTGTGAGACGTATATCTTATTATGGTCATCCATGAAAAAGTATTACTTTTTATGCTAAAAATATTACTTTTTATGCTAAAAATATTACTTTTTATTGTAAATATGAGCAATGTTGACTCATCTTACGAATAAAGATTTGTGATACCGTGTCACAGACATACTCATGTTTAATAAATATAAGTTTTATGAAGCATTATTCCTTAATACAAAAACTCACGTGAGACGATCTCACAGATTATTTTTGTGAGAGATATATTCTATTCGATTCACCCATGAAAAGATACTAGTTTTTATGCCAAAAATATTACTTTTTATGCTAAGAATATTACTTTTTATTGTGAATATCGGTGGGGTTTACCCATCTCACAGATAAAGATTCGTGAGACCGTCTCCCAAAAGACCTACTCATAAACTATTGGGATAAAATATTCAAAATAGTCTTATAATTTGCTTACTTTGCATTTTAGTCATGTAAGTTTTCAAATTTGCACTTTGAATGTGTAAAAAATATCTGTGTTTTGGATTTTGATCATTTTTATATATGCTGAGGATATGACACCAGATACGCAAGAACATTACTTGATTGGGGCAAAAGTGGGCTACCGCCCACTAGAA
The DNA here is from genome assembly GCF_012295235.1 of Primulina huaijiensis. Classification (NCBI taxonomy): domain Eukaryota; kingdom Viridiplantae; phylum Streptophyta; class Magnoliopsida; order Lamiales; family Gesneriaceae; genus Primulina; species Primulina huaijiensis. The sequence goes on along the minus strand of NC_133312.1, from coordinate 4,782,907 downwards.
AGTATCCAGCACAACATCTAGTTTTATTAATTTAAAAATGATGTTCAATAGTATGAAGCTTAAAAACTGCTGTAATTTTAACCTTGGTATTTGCTTTGAATTTTGCGGGTGTGCCACGTAGGCAGGGTACAAAATTTTAATGTGAAAAACACGAAATATAACTTCTAAATTATCAAACGAAGTGAATCTTGATTCGATCGTTGATCCTATTATCTTTGGTTTTATGCGACTAAAAAAAATATTCTTGCGTATCTGGTGTCATATCCTCAGCATAGAACCATTTAGTCTAAAAAAACTAAAGATAATAGGATCAACGATCGAATCAAGATTAAAACGATAATAAAAATTGAGAGCTAAAATATTTACAAGTGTTCGCGGTGTTTGTGATAGATTGAGTTGTGTCTTTTTCGGTTTCTTGTTTCTTGTTTCTGATTTCGTTCAATTCTTTTCCCTTGATTCTCGCACGTCTGTTAATTGTGTCTTTGTTTGAACATATAAAGTTCTGGTGATATGTTCACTTTCAGAAATTATTTCAGTATTACTAAAATTCAACGCTCCAAGAATAAATTCAGTAGCCAGTAGTAGATAAAATTTAGCAGACTCCTCAGGAAATATTCAATACGCTGTTTATAGAAATTATTCGGATATTGGTGTCAAATATTAATTATCACCTTCTATTTCTGAAAAATCTTGATTGACACTTGAAATAATATTATTGCATTTATGGCATTAGTTCAAGTCATTTATAGTCGTTCAAAATCGAACCTTGGACATCTTTTATAAAAACCAACAATCATCTCGGTATAAAACAAACTTTACTGAGATTAATTAACTGGTATCGTTCTAAAAGCATTGCTGAAAACCAAAATATTTTAGCGAAAATCTTCTGGAAACATAAAGAGAGGAGACGTAAAAGACTTTTATCCTTCAAACTTCTAGAAATAATTCTCGTGTTTAGTCTGTTATTTTCTATATATGTTCACACAGTCTCAGTATATACTTATTACGCATTCATATATATCAATTATCTGCTTAAACTTTGAAAGTCGAGATCAGACTTCTGCTTTTTCGACAATGGAGGTCACTAAATATTCAACATAAAAGAAAATTGTGAGGTAATTGTTGTGAGCCCGCGACCTGCTCATCCTCCAGCTACAATTCAAATCGCCTTTCTTGACCTGACAGACCATAAATATTGTTGGGCTTATCTTACATGTTTATCTGGCGCAATATAACAAAAAAAATGGTTTAAAAAAGAAATTGTGCTAAATAATATTTGAATTTCAGGAGATGCACCATTGCGCCAATATAGTTTGATTGTATGATATAATCATCACTTTATTCTGATAAGTTAATTGATTGGAAATAATCTCGAACAGATACAAAATTCATATTGATAAATTTGATGTCTGAAAAATTTAATGCATACATATGTGTTCGTGTGTGTTTGAATTCGAAGTGCTATAGATGTTGCCAACTTTTGGTCCAACAAGTAGCGCAAGTGAGGCGTGAATGCATTGAATGTTTGTCCCCTACGCCACCCTTTTTCCATGAAACGTATAATGGCTACCCCCTATAGTCAGTCAGTCAGTCAGTCAGTCCTACGCATATTTCTTTGCAATAATTTTGCTCTATTTAGTTTCTATTTTTCCGATCCTAACTCGAAATTATATATTACAATATATAGAGACAACCAAGCAAAATAGGATGTTGGGCCCAAAAGATCACAGTATCTGATCCATCACTCTCCAATATCACATTTCGGGCCCTACGTTTTATACTTTAGGGCGTGGCTTTTCACTATCAAATCTATACGAAATTTCGATTGACTGTCGTATAATCATTAATCAAAATTAACGTTCAACCTTTTGAATATTATATACAATTTGACCTACATGAATAACCTACATGAATATATATTTGATCTCTTTTAGCGTAAATTTAAGCCGATTCTCCATACCGTAAAGCCTACTACAGCCTGCACCATTATCCCTTGGATAGCAACGTAAAATTTCTGATAAGGCTACACGTAAAATTTACATAAGGAGAAGCAAAATAAATAAACTAAATTCCTCACTTCTTGATACAGAACTTGTGCAATTAAATGGGATGGTATATATTTCTTGGAAAAATACACACACACTCACACACACACATATATATGTGTTTCTATGTATGTATTGAGGGACCATTTGGGGACATTGTAAGTTTGGCTTTAGAAAGAAAAAAGGGCCAATAATATGCAAGCAAAGTAGCTAGCATGCATCATCCTCTGGCGCAGTCCTGCTCTACCCAGTTCGCGTAGTGGTGGCTGAGCCAGCCCAAGTGGGATCGTGGGCCCCTGGGACCACAACCCGATTTTTTTCGGGCCGTAAATCTATACAGTTGAAACGTACGGCCATGATTTGATGCTGCCCGAAGAAGATCACGACCAATGCGTTAATCTATACTTGACACTGATTTTCATCTTTATTTTTATTTATTTATTTATTATTATTATTTACATTATTAATCTTACTGTTTTATATATTTATTAAGGGATACATGCACCGGATCTCAAAATATATCAAATTCGTATGATATATAGACCTCTTTAATCTATGTATTAGTAATTCGGCACAATCGTCGTTCTGTGTAAAATAATAGACAAAATGTAAATTTATATACTTTTTTCATATTATTATTTTTTAAAACCTAAAACTAAATTAAAGAAAAATCATTACTAAAGAACACAAATAACAGAAGAAAATAAACAAAATAATAAATAGTGGGTTATTTTAAGTAATTTCAAATATAATATTTAATATTTACTCCTCTAGAATAGGAGAGGAAATTTAGAGTAACGAGGTTATTTTAGCTTAAACAAAAAATGTTTCACAAAACACACCAAAGTTGGTTATTTTAGATATTTCTAACTTTATTAATACTAATAATAGTAGCTCTCATATGCTCTCAATGATGTTTATTCATGAGTCAAATCAACTCTACCTATATTTACAATAAAAAATAATATTTTTAGCGTACAAAATGATATTTTTTATGAGGTACTCAAACAGAATATTCGTCGCAAAAAATCGACTCGACTTTCTCACATGAGTTTTTGTGTAATAATAATATGTACTTAGATGTTAATAGGAACATCATTTTAAAACATACTGTTAAATGTAAAACGATAAACATTTATATATTCTACTATTTTCAATTTATTTGACAGTAATTTTAAAAAAATATGTCGTTGCAATCAAAATTCTCAGTTGGGAAAAATAAGTGATGTGTAATTTTCAGTCTCATCTACCATTTTAATCAGACAAATAGTAAAAATAAATGACCTTTATTACTCACCCAACTAAATAACACTACAATTATAATGTATCATTAATACAGATTAAAATTTCACCGCCAATTGCATGACGCATACCTTTACGTGGCGATGTAATAGCCACAACTCACAGAGATTTTTCAGGTACGAAAACTGCCACCACCTAATATTTTGCCACAGTAAGTACATTTGGTACTCTATATAAATATACAAGCGTAAATGTTAATTTTTTCAATTTATTCTCCGTGTATTATTCATTTTAATTCACAACGATTTTCATTGATTAATGATTAAAATACAGATCGTTTCACGAGTCAATTTTATGAGACATATTTAAAAAAATATTACTTTTCATTGTGAGACATAATAACAAGTTCCCAATTTCGAATATAATATAGATTTTAGAATATCTAAACATGATCATGCATGAAACATAATAAAATTTACGAAGAGGTGCTCCTGATCGAAGATATTTATGCACCTTTTAAAAGATAACATGTGAAGTTCCAATTTCTGAAGAGTCCAACGAGAATTAATTTTGGGACGATGGGGATGCAGAGAGATATCGCGCAATGACAAGCATGGTTTAAATGATTCTTGACAAGTAAAAAGGTCAAATGGTTTGGCATAAGTACATGAAAACGGTATAGGTTAAAAGATTTTCTGGTGCTGCAATGGTTCGATAAACCCCAGTTGTTTGTCCAAATCTGTGCCATGTCCAACTCCCAGCTAGCTCATCCTTGGACCACAATCAGTACTTCTGCTGCCTGTCATCAAAGCTCTGGTCAATTGGCCTCTGCATGCAGGGACGGCTCTTTTTGATTGTGTGTTTTTAATTAACTAATTCGAGGCCAAGATCCTAGTTTTTTCTATTTATTGTATGATTGAGATAATTAACCGGTCAAGCACTCAAGGCCATAGCTGGTTTCGGCTTGCGTTGCATTGATGGTCATTGATAAGGTGTGTTCAGAAACCGAACCAAATTAAATTAATGATTTTTCATGGATATATAAATATTTTATTTGATTTTCAGATTGTATTATGTTGTTATTGAACTTTGTAACACTCCGATTACATTGAGAATTTATTTACTACATATCTAAAAGTTTAGGTTTCTTGTAAGTTCTGAAATTATGTATCCTGCATAAGTATTTTTAATATATGCTTTTTTTTTTACTTATAATAATTTGAGTTCACAAAATAGGATTATGGAAATGAACCTCGTCTCGACCACTGAGTCGGACTATCAACCTTCTCCCTTTCAGGCTCTGTGGAAGGTAGGGTAGGATGGTCTGTCTCGAGAAATGCCAAGAAAGTTTCAATTTTTCATTAAGACATTACCAATTACGGATGATTGAAGATAAATTTCGAGCTGTAATTTACTAAATTAGGGCAGGGGACAAAACCTGAATTTCTCTTATATTTCAATCTCTTTTTTTTTTTTTTTGAATATTCAAAAGTGACAAATTTGAGGGCTAACACAATATTCGTTATCATTCAAGTATGCGTAGGTATTTTAATGGGAATTCATTCCATTTCATTGCTCCACCTAATTCAAAACATTACAAGTCACGTGCCTGGCTGAGGACAGAAGTATCATAGTACAACAAACACATGACCCAATTCAGAATTTATTTTAATAATAATTAACTTAATAAAATACAAATTAACAGTGATAACAAATAACAAAACTAAAGGAAGACTAAACAAAAAAGACTCCATCATTCCCAAAACTGCCGAAAATCAACAAAGTAATTTGCTGATTTTCAAGTTTACATTATTTATTTATATATATATATATAGTGAAAAATATAATAATGCTCAGAGTGCTATCAGAGGATCCGACCCGAATATGTCCCCGAAGTCCTGAAAGTAATCATCCACCTGCCAATTCGATGATCCAAATCCGAAATCGAAACCGAGATCGAGAGTTGACCCGATAAGCATATCACCGCGGTGATCAAATTCGGATCCGAAAATATTATCAGAGATACCCGTTTGCTCAAACAAGTCGGGTAGTGGTAGCGGGTTTTCGAACTCGCGAAACATGTCGTCGTCGTTCGCCGGAAATATAACAAAATCTGAGAAATTCTCATCCTCGATCTCTTTCGTCGACAACGCATCATTTCCGGAACACGACTCGGCTTCAGCCTCTCCTTGGGAGTCAGCTGCGGAGACGAACTGGAGGACGGATTTCGGGGACTTGGCAGCGTTGTTTGCATCCTCGCCGGAGTTGTACTCTGAGACGGTTTTGTTGTCAACAGCAGGAGGAGTTGAGAAGTTTGTGAGCGCGTCTGGTCCACGCAGCTGGATTGCCGCGTGGTCGTACACCATGGCAGCCTCTTCTGCGGTATCGTATGTGCCCAGCCACAGTCGTACTCGCCTCGAGGGGTCTCTAATCTCCGCCGCCCATTTACCCCAAGGCCTCTGCCGGACACCTCGAAACTTCCGTATATTTCCTACCTCCGGCGCCCGTCTGTCGATTTTCCGGCCACTGCTCTTCTTTCGCTTCAGCACAGAAACCGACGGGCGGGTGACCTTGGCATTTCCTTCGACACTTTCATTGTCTCTGGAAGAATGCTGGATCCTCACCTCGTTGATGAATTTTCTGACTCTTCTGCGTTTGACCAAAAAGCCATCCTCTTCATCACTTGAGGAGTCGGTTGCATCGGGGTCTGTAACAGAAATTCTTATGGTTCTGGGGCTAATGGTGGTGGTTTCCGGCTTACATCTGCCGAAAATGAAGTATTCCGGCTTGCTTACAGCTGTAGTGTGGTTTATGTGTTCACTGTATTTGACTCTACTAGACAGCATAGTTTTTTCTTCTTGAGGCATCATTATGCTGAGAGATTTGCACTCGAAAGTTTTATCAGATTCGCATTGAAAGCGAAAGGGGTTGAGAGCGTCATGGGTTGAAAAAGGAGCTTGCACTGAGAGATTCTACGAGATAAAGAGAAAGAGCAACGCTAAAGCGTAGCCGGACCAGGCAAAAAAAAAAAAAGGACACCGATAGACAACAGCCACACAGTACTGAGCGTGAAATCAGAAAGAAAAAGTGAAAAAAAAGAAGAAAAATCAAGAAAAGTTGAAGAGGGAAAGGGAAGAAGGAATATATGATGAAAGGAATCAAACGGAGACTGAAAGGATTAATTCCTTTCACTGAGACAGTGACTTTTGGGTGGATATTTAGAGTAAAACGCAGATGGGAACTTGGATTAATTCTTGAAGAAGAGTAGGAAACTGAGCCTTCTTCCCTTAGGGACGAGAGGGAGCTCAGTGTGTTTTATGTGATAGAGTGTGTGTATGTTGGATGTACTTCTTCTTCAGTTACGGTGAAGACCGAAAAATGTGAGGCAAAGCCACTCTTTTATAGGATCTCATAGCTGGAAATGGTAGTACACTACTGTAGCTTTAATTTTTCAGGGAAAAAAACGCCTATTATTATAATTTAATTTACTTTAATTTAATGTGTCAACATGTTTATACTGCACCAGTTTAACAGCTTTTATCCTTTCAAAACCAAACTAGAAGGGGTGTAAAATTTAGATTTGATTTGAACAAGGATTTGAGAAATGGATTTCAGATTGTTATATTTTAAATTAATCATAATTATTATTAAAATTGTATGACTTGATAATATTGGAGTAATATTTTTGGATTTGAAATTAACTTCAAATGAGTCGATGAATTTGAAATTTATTATCTTAAATTCATCGATTCAAACACAAATGCACCATTGAGCCCTATATACGTTGAAAAATAAAAACTTTTTATGAATAAATTTATTTTGTAAATTTTTTTATGTATTTAAACTGAACACAAAATAAGTTTGAAAAAATATATATAATTTAAAAATGTAAAATTCATTTGTTAAATGCAATGCATGTATTTAAAAAGGAATGTGTATTAAAAAAAACGTGGAAACACAATTCCGATATCTAAATGTTTGGGTATAATTATTCTCAATACAATCCTTTTGCTCCAGTCTCGTGTTTACAAATTTTAAATCATTTATCAAATCTTTAATTTTTATAATTCCATGTAAAATGCTCTTAGAATATATTCATATTAAAAAAATTGAATTCAAATAAATTAATTAAATAACAATTATTATTATTATTTAAAAAAATATAATTCTGATTTTGTATATAGTCCCTGTAGCGAGATATTTTAAACGAAGCGCCGCATCTGATGGCGACCTAGGATATCGACACGTGTAACAACACCTCATATCCTTAGGTAGGGGTAGATTAGTGAATTCACCTTCGCGAGTCGTTTTAATGTTATTTCTTTTCCTATTTAAATCAATTTTACTGGGAATTTGTAAACTGGTCGAGGTCACGTGACTATCGGAGTGGACGGTTCCGTTAAATTTGTCAGTCAAAACCAACGAAAGCTAATTCTCTCAGTCCATCTTTGACCAAAAAGATATTAACTTTATACTCATTACCGATAAATATATATATATATATATTACGTAATTTTAGAATTCAAAATAAATTAATTTTCCTGGGGATTTTACGAACAATATTTATATAATAACAAAAACAATCAGTGTTTTATTTTAACCATTATAAATTTAATTTATTTACGTTTTTTTTCCCTTTTCTTTTACTGGTTTAGTCAGTTACAAACGTAGCAGGCAACCTAGGATTTGATGCCATTAATATTAAAAATACAAGGTTTTACCGTGCCTGGTCAGACAGACCACCCAATACCGTATTCTTTCTTACCTCTGTCACGAATCAATCTGTGCAATATTTGTGTCAAAGTTTGATTATGAGGTAACCAACCAGTCTCTCGCTCGCTTTCAACTTATATTCATTCTAACAACAAACTTATATTAAAAGTTTACATAATTTATGCAGAAAAAAGGGAGACGCAAGCATATGATTTTTTTTTTTTGTTGTAATTTTAGAGAAGTAAAATCATAAACTTCAAATCCACTCATTGCATGTTTATATGTTGTTTCATATTAATTAAGATGAATTTTAAGTTCACTAAATAACAGAGACATTTGAAATCCATTATACTTTGTATAACTAATGCGTAAATAAGTGAAATATGAATTTGAAATTTAATCTATTGTTTAATCGTTAACAATAAAAGTATAATAAAAATTCATGAATTTCAAATCCAACTCCTCAAACGCAACCTTTAAAATCAACCTCTTTATATTTTTAACGCTCAATTTTTTTTTTTAAAAAAAAATTAAAATCCTTCAACCCAAATACAATTTATTTTATTCATAATTTCAAGTTTTATTATATCAGAATTCAAATGAATAGATTTCAAGAGTGACTTAAACCCCAACGCTCGTACATTAATTCCAAAACATGTTTCAAAACAAGGAGCACGGCCGAAAGAAACAGGAACACGAGGGGCAAAACAGTAACATCACGTCGTACTTGAGAAGAGACTGGGCCGGCCCCGAGCGGTTTGGGCCACATGAGGTCCAAATATCTCCCACCAACGAATCAAACAAAAGAAGCCGACTCGACAAGTCCCCGTTATTAATAATTGAATGCATTAAATTAAAATATAATTAATTAAGAGAGAGATATGACCTATTCACCATGCAACAGTAATAGTTGGCAACTGCTAATACATTATATATTTCTAAAATTAGAAAGACGACATTTCTAAATTATTATACAATTATTTGATTATCACATTATAAAATTGGCGTTAATTCATTTCATTAATGAGAATTTAATTGATTCACCAGCCAAATTAGTTTATTTCTGTCGGTGTTTTTCAAAATTATGGATTGGTGGTTGACAGTGGCGGAGCCAGAAATATGGCTCTGTCCGGGCTAAAATTTTAAATTCTAGAATTTTTTATTATTTTAAATTAATCTACTCAGACCAATATCATATTATTCCAAAATTATACTAAATTTACATATAAATTTTTCAAAAAAGAATTCGGCCACCCGGGCGAAAACCCGGGTATTGGTGCATGTGACTCCGCCACCGGTGGTTGATGATTAAATGATAATAGTGCACCGATGCACGCGTTATGTGTTTGTACAATATTTTTTATAATTCATTTGATTTATATATATAAATGAAGATCAAAATATAATTATAAGAAATTGTGATGGACTACACTGTAATTTTGATATATGAATAAAAAAATAAATAGAAAAAAAAGGGAAAAAAATAAGAATTGAACCTACAACTTGATGTTTAGGAAACAAAAACTCTATCCGCTAAGCTACAAGTGACTTACATTAAAATCTTAACACTTTATTAATATATATAATTATTAAAACAGATCATGACACAAAAAGTTAGTTACTCCAAATATCTCAAACTTAATAATATAATATAAATATACTATGTTAATAATTCAAAAATTTTAGGGGAGGAGTATATAAAACTCATCTTTCTTTTTTCTTTTTCCTGAAAAATTTCACGATTTTTTTTAATTTATTTTAGTGATGCTACTGTTTCCGTGATCACCAACCAAATTGAGGTTCCATTGCATGCATAATTTTTATTTAATTTGATTAGATATCATTGCTTTTTTTTTTTTAAGAAAAGTTTTTGGTATAATGTTTTTATGAATCTGTATCTGTAGGCCAAAATTTTAATCTAGGAATGTTTGTGCTTTTGTTTTTTCTATGGAAAAAAAGATTATTGATATCATTATTTATTTTCTCTTCTTTTTGTATGCACAAAGTCCATTTTAATCATGGATTCGACCAAGTGATATATTAACATTTTTTGTTTTTTGTTTTTTGTTTTTATTTATTTGTAGAAGCAAACAAAATCAGTCTACCTCAAATTACATAGTACTAAATTGAATAAAACAATATGTTGATAACAAATTATGTAAAATTATTTTTTAGGGCCGTCGAAGACAAAGGAAAAATAGGTTCTTCGAACTAAATGTAAGTTCATATTAATTAACGAAATTGTCCTTTTAAAGATAAAACCACATATTTGACGTAAACTAAGAGAATGCTTTCAATTCGTACCATTTTCACTTATTTAATCATCTCAATTATGACTAATACTTTATATTAATGCGGCAAATTAATATCAATATCCTATAAAGAATTTTTTTTAGGCCTACATTTTTGGACATGCCTGCAAGATAATGTTATGCCTATGAACACTGCGGATAAAGCTTAATCAATTAAAAACCTAAGTTCGATAATAATTCACGGCAAATTAAACTCGAAACTCGTGGGGATATAATGGATCAATCTCAAGTTACTCTTCTTTTTTTTTAAAAAAAAAAAATTAACATCTTAATTAATTTTTATGAAGCTGAAATGGAGTTCCAAATTTATTATGTCTACGATAATTAATCGCACCAGTACATGTTCAAATTTTCACTGAAACATTATGCATATCAAAGAGTTACACTAAAAAGACATACAAATATCATGGATCAAATTTCATAAAATTTGATGGAAGAAATCCTATTAACCTTGTACGTCATGTATTATATATGAAGTAGGTCTATTATGAGACGATCTCACAAATATTTATTCGTGAGACGGATTAACCATGCCCATATTTACAATAAAAAATAATATTTTTTTTTCATAAATGACTCAAATAAAAGATTTGTCTCAAAAAATTATCTCATGAGACCGTCTCACAAGAGTTTTTTTTATTATATATGTGGTTTACCTGGCACCTCGTAATGCCAGAGTCTTATTAGATGTCGGGGATTGATTAGTTGTTGAGTCTCTCCTCATCGATCATAAGAATTTTATGTGATAACTTTAAAAAATTTGTCTTAAAATAGTGAAAATTCTCAATCATTTGCCTATTTGTACTTTAATTGGTTTGGAGTATACTTTATCAATTTGTGTTTAGAAATTATTTCTTGTTGTGTCCATAAAACGGCTAATTAGGCAAGTTTTGTCATCACTATGATTTCTTGACCATTGGGCATCTTGGAATATATATATGGAATAAATGGTAAATTACTTAAAATTAAGAGTTGTTTTTGTAATAAGTAAGTTGACATACCAAACTATTAAATCTAGTTACCATAATAGTCACATTCTTAATAATAAAATTAGGCAATTTTATGGATAACTATTTGATCAGTAGTATTGGATCTTAAACCGGATCAAAATGATTATTAAAACATCTTAAAATTTTAACGATAAATATTTGACTATTAATCTATCCTTATTTAATCCACTAAACCAAACACACCCTTAGATATAATAACATAAAAGATTAAAAGAGAACTAATTCTGGTTTATAAGTGAGAAATCTATATATTTGCAAGTTATTTATAATACATCCGGAAAATTAAAATTTTTGGAGAAATAAAAATAGAGAAGGGCGAGTACTTAGTAACCATTTTCGCTAAATAAAACTTTAATTTTCAATTTATATATATATATATATGTATGTATGTATGTAAATGTATGCATGTATTTATAAATTATTATGATTTTAAACTTCAAATTGCCTATTGTGTTGTCATTTAAGACAATCTCAGTGAATGTTTAATTAACTTGTAAAGCCGTTCATAACTGTGGCCAATGAACTCTAAATAGGGGTTTAGCCAGAAAAGACTGCAGTGATTTTGTGTACATTCGCTTCACTACATGTCAAGCACCCGCAAACAAAAACCCTTTTTTTAACCTATAGATACATACATAGATATACACACATACACAACATCCAATTCATCATTATTTTTTGTAATGTGTTTACATACAATTAAGTAGAATATTCATCGGAATATCAAATATTTAATTCTGGTTGTTTTCTTTAATTATCTTTTATCTATTACAATTAAATTTCTCGATATAATAGTGATATACCTAAATATGTTGAAAGTTTATGATTAAAGAAGAGTACAAGTGATATCTCAATACTACTTATTACAGACGATATATCTTGTTTAGTTCATCAATGTACTTATTAAATTTAGAACGATATCTTAAGTTCGAGAGAGAATGAGAGATTATTATTGTGGACAAGATAAACGCTTCATAGACTTGAAGACAAGAAACCTAAGTACAATAGAATCGACAAATTCTCAGAAGGATGCATTGGGTTTTGTTTGGATTCACAGATCGCCGAATTTTGATTTAATTGTTTATGTTTAGGTACTTGCTAGTTGACGAGTTTTATAATAATTTAAACCTACAAGTGGTGATGCTAATACAAGTCAAATGGGCATCAACCCCGGGATGGCTAGGTTACATTGATGACTAAAATTTAATCTTGTTTGGAATTTTTATTTTTGGGTGGTTTCAAAGTTCTCTTATTTGGCTTGCATGGCCTTGTTAAGTTTTCATGGTTTTGTTTTTGGCAGAATATCACGATTCCATGCACGAGTTTTATGTATATGGGTTTTAAGAAAATATTTATATATATATGATACCTCCCGGATGAGCCCGAGTCGTGGATAACCCGGGATAATAGATGGATAGCTTGGGTAATAGAAGTCTTCGAGTAACATCGTATAAGAGACCGGGCAAGTGGATGCCCGGAGCATTGTTTCCCCGGGCTCTCGGGCAAAATCCAGATGATATCTTCCTGTCCGGGTTACCTCAATAAAAACAGCGCACTCAGATGCATAGGTATGAGAGATACCTTAACTCGGTAATCATCATTGTCAAATCAGGAGACATAGTGGATGGAGCAGTTGTTGTTAGAAAAAAGGGTATTTGTAAACATCTTGACATAATTAATAAGCAGACACTGAAAACAAGGTTATCATTGACTTTTTTTTCTATAAATACCAAGTTTGTTTAACATTAGAAGGATGATTTCACTTACATATTTCCTACAACATTTATTACAAGATTTTTTCTAAAAAATTTTGTGAGGCCGGTTAATAGATCAATTTTGCGAGATGGATATCTGATCTGACTTAACTCTTTAAAAGTATCACTTTTTTTTGCTCGAAGTATTACTTTTTGTTATAATTATGGATCGAGTTAACCTATCTCACGCATTTATGAACTTTATCAAATAAAACCCGAATACCGTTACAACCTATATACACGTGTAACCGATTTCATTTAGTTTTCATTCCAAAACTCAAACGTGTGACCATATTGTGCTCGAGATATGTTACCACTAGTCTACAACATTTAAACGAATGCTTGTTAAGGATAATTAACGGAATATCTAGTTAACCACTCCCAGTCCGAAATCCTTAATTTAAAATTTTATTTAGGAAAAATCGAATTAAATATTCTCAGTATTTCTGCAGTACACGAAACTTGGGAAATGTGACGGTGAAATCACATGGTACCCCCTCGGGCTTGCGGAATTCAATTCATTTATCTTCATCAACCCTTGTTGATTATAATATTTATCAATTATTCACCCCCTTTTTTTTAATTGAATTTAGATAAATTAAATTCGTGACCCCTACGTGCAAGCAACACCTTAGGCATTACCGGGCTTCTTCAAAAATAAAATAAACTAAAAATTCATTTACTGTTTCATATAAATATATGTAAGTGTTGACAATATATTGTTAATTAACCACCAAATGTAATCATGATTAACATCTGTTTACCAACAATAATCCGATGTGAAAGATGATACATTAGTTGATTATATATTTTCGTTTCATTCAACGTTTGATTATATAATCGTGATTTATTACGTTTTTTTAAGAGTAATCGTACACAAATCAATGATTTTTCACGTACACAATATCACGAATTTTGCGGTGTTAAAAAATATTAAAAATTTTGTGCTGAAAATTTAAATGAAGTCTTAATATAATTTTATAAAAACTCGATCATCCTAAATAACAAAAAGAAACCGTAATAAACAGTGACAATGTTATTATAGTATTTTTAATTTTGCAGGTGCGGCTCATGCAAAGAACAAGCGGAGAGTACGGGCCTTGTCTGGAAAGTTGAGTACAAATTAAGTTGGACCCGTATTTGGGCCACTGGGGTCCATTTACTCCCTTTGAATACTCCGTCGTCCCTACACGGTCACACGTGTGCCACCACGTGATGCCAACGTGGCTCCTAGGAGGATTAAATTATTTTAAGAAAATTTAGAGGACGTTTATTAAAAACAAAGCTCATAAACTGATTTAGGAGCGTATAAATTGTCATGATTTATTTTAAAAATAAATTAAAGTGTTTGTATAAATTTATTTTAAAAAATTTCGAAGATGTTGATATCTTTGGCATTATAAAATTTTTTCATTGTCAAAATTACAGAAAAATACGATGAAGGTTATTTAAAAATAGTTTTAAAATTTTTTCATAAATGTTAAACTTATATTTTTTTAAAAAAATTCTCATTTTAATTTAGAAAATTGATATTCTTTGGATTTTTTTTTAAAATATTTAATATTTAATGGTTAGATCAAGAAATGGTGTAGATTTATGAAAATATACAAGGTTATTTTGGAGAAGTAAAATTTTAAAATTATATATTTTTTTAAGCAGTAAAGTCATCTTAATTTTTTAAAAACATCTTATAAGCTGTCAAACAACTTGTTTGGACCGTTTATAAGCTGTTTGACCAAATTGTTACCAAACAAATTGAAAGAGCTTATAAACTATTTTGTATAGCTTATTCAGCCAAACACTCTATTAATCACCCAAAATAATATAATAAGTATTTAAAAGTACAAGAATAAATAAATAAGTTTATAGCATTCTAATTATTTAATTAATTTATACAGAAAAAATATTTTCAACATTGTTAGGATATCTCGAAACATATGTATTTACATCCTTATATGTATAATTATTTTGTTTATTTTTAATTACTCCTTAATAATATACTTAACGCGATTAATTAACGGTTAACATGAAGAGTGAGTTCATGCAACCCAGTCATGTTTGGTTGTTGGAACTTGTAATTGCACACGCTTGGAATGAATTTAGTCTTAATTATCATTCTCAGTTAATTTAGTCTGTTATTTGCTCAATTATTTTAACGAAGTCAATTCTATATCATTATTGTTAGCCTCTGATATACTTCAAAATCCCTAGTAATTATGAACATGGTTCCATGCACGTCAAATTTAATTATAATGTGTGTTCTCTTAATTATCATCCCATACCCGTCGAATTATAAATCTGTCTCACAAAATTTATTTGAGAGACAGTCTCATAGAAATTTTTATGTTATTAGTTATATCAACTCATTATGTGATGAAAAAAATAATAAAATAAGACATCCTCATATGGACTCTTCAAAAGGCCAAGGATCATAAATTATTTTTCGCCCATTACGATAAATCGTCAATGTTATATTATAAGAGTACTGCTAAATATACAATTCAATTTATACAACACAAAAAATCCAATAGAAAATCTCAATCACGATACAATTATTGTAAATATCATGGTAAGTATTTGACGATCATCAACGTCTCCGTTCGACAATATTTATTATACTAATAGAATCTTTTGCAATAAAAATTTCATTTTGAGCGTTAATTATTATATATTTGTGGGGTAGGTCTCTTGTGAGACGGTTTCACGAATCTTTATCTGTGAGACGGATCAATCCTACCGATATTCACAATAAAAAGTAATACTCTTAGCATAAAAATAATACTTTTTCACGGATGACCCAAATAAGATATCCGTCTCACAAAATATGACCCGTGAGACCGTCTCACACAAATTTTTACCATATTTGTGATAGTTTCCTTATCTAGTTGCCACATATGTATATGTCTGAATATATATATAATTCACATCTCACACGTACTTAATTTACATGTTCTTGGTGTCCAATAGAGGCATGAAAAGTACACATATGAAGGTGAATAACACTACTTAATAATTAATTTTATCGAGCTAGCCAGGTTCGATCTCCACCACGATTTTTGGCGACTAAACAACATATGTTTACTTTGGCAATAGGGTTTGCACGTGATATTTTCATTCGAAAATACATAAAGTCAATATACCATTAAATGAATTTAAACTGTTGCGGAACATGTATTCCAAACAGAACAGTGCAGGACATCAAAATACAGAGTCCCAAAAAAAAAAAAAAATAAATAAATAAAGAAGAGAAGATACAACTAATCTTGATTTGCTCGTCGCCTTATTGCATTTATTTAGTGATCATATGGCATGAAACTAAACTTTTACCTAAAAATCCATTTAATTTAAATTTAAACTGCAGTTTTGTATATTGTATAGTAATTTGGGAAGTAAAACAACACGAGTATTATATCCAAGTTAAGGGAATATTGCAGACCCTAATTGGCTGAAAAGTGTTGGTCTTCATTTTGGGTTATCTCTGTTACAAACATTATTTTATGATTGGGATTCTCAAACCCGTATATTTTTTTAAAAATTTATAAATCATTCATTTTATTTTAAAATGCATTATCTAAACAAAAGGCCACAATTTATTGAGGACGAGGAAATTCCGAGGACACACATGCACTACTTTGCATTAAGGTTTAATTGTAGCTCTACTATACACTTGTTTCATTTCTTTATTTATCGGGGGTTCTCAATTTTGGTACGTGTTCCGAAACTCACCAGTAATTCATCTAGACGTAGCAAATACTCGATAAATCAGATAAACACACATTCGATTGTATTAAATGTGACATTAAATAATAACATATTTTTTTTAATACCATTGAATTATATATAATATTTAATGATATTTCCGATTTGATAGAAGGAAAAAAAACACGTAGGTTCTTCACCTATTTAATTTAACCTAGTTTCATTACGTGTAAGAGACAATTAGAATTTCTCTATTTTTGAAAAAAAGGAGTTTATGCATATGGCTAAAACGAAATGAGTCCAATCATACATATATGCACACACACATATGGGCTTAGTTTTGGTTGGTTGAAGCAGCATATCATACTGTTGACATTGGGTAAATCACAGTGATTCCCTTTTGGGCCTTTAACAAATCATGGATTTGAACAGAACTTAATAACTTGGATCCCTCAATGGGTTGCATTTATTTTTTATTTTTATATTTTCATTAATGAAAGTAAGTATAAAGTAAATAGTATATTTTTTATAACAAAGTTTTACGGATCTTTGGGGGGTGTATTCAATCTTAGAAATTTCATTACTTTTATTGACTTTTGTAGAGTTTAAAAGTTTAGAGGTATTGAACATAGACTTTTATAAACTATATAAAAGTTTAGTGGTATTCAAATTAGATTTTTCTAGAGTTTTAAAAAATCTAGTGGTATTCAATCTTAAATTTTTAAAAATCTATAGGTATCCAATATTTCCACAGATTTACAATGATTCTAATATAATTCTTCATGTACAAACTTTAAAACTCTAGGTACAACTATAGAAACTCAAAAATTGTCTTCTATTCACCCTAAAGATTTTGGTAGACTTTTAATCAAATAAAATATCTTTCTCACCCATATATCTCTCTCCTTCATTCAAAGACGATGCTTTTCTCCTCTCTAAAGATAAGTCGATGGTTCCTCGAATTTCACAGGTATGATTATTCTCTTGAATCATTATTGATTTGATAAAAAAAATATTATGATTTCTATGCATCTCTTTCTATGTTCCATTCGTTGTTTATTTATATCTGTTTATGTGTGTGCTCCAAATTTTTGCATAGATGTTTATCGTTTGAATCAAACGGTATGTGATAGATACATAAATTTTTTACTAGATTGTTCATATAACGTTGGAAGACTAAAAAATAATGGTTCCAAATTCACAGTTGTTTTCATAATTTACTAGATACATTTGTATTGAAGTTTGTTTTCAAAATCTGATGTATTGAGTTTGTATAGATGAATACAAGCATTTGTTTTGTATTGAGTTTTTTTTTCAAATTTTCTCGAAAAAACATTTATAAATCTGTTTTTATATTGAAATTTGTTTTCAAACAGATTTTGATACATTTGTATTGAAGTTCGTTTTCAAATTTTCTCGAAACTTAGTTTTATACATTTTATAAACTCAATACATTTGTATTCATAATTTAAAAAGCCAATTCCCCTCGTCTCTATGCCCAAGTCCCAACTCCCAACTCAATAAAATAGAATTTGAAATTTGTTGATTTTTTATTCTATTATTTATGTTATTTTATTATTTTTTTATGAAAATTGATTGAAATTTTCGTTTTTGGATAATTAACCTCCGACCCCACCCTTAGTAAGTTCATTTGCCTTCAGTAGATCTGAGTTATAGATGTCTTCCCCCGACGAGTATGTCGTGCAAGAATTAGTGGATTACCTAGAAGAGACCCTGTCCGGAGCGGATGAGCCTGGACACTCTAGAACTGAGCAGAGCCCCTCCAAAACCTGAGAAACCCATATAGAGGAGAATGACGAGAGTCCCGAGCCCTATCCCCTGAGAACCGGGCAGAAAAATAGAAAAGACTGAGGCAATTGAAAGCAGATGAAGTTCGATTGAGAGAAGAAGGCCGACCGTTGTACGAGGTCTTGACTTCCCACTTAGATCCCGACATAATGCCAGCCATTAGAGAGGGGTTCGGCGTGCCCCGTAAGTATAAAGTACGTATATGATATAACGGGCTAGAATATCTTGTTAAGGAATTTACATAATACTGTAATGACCATGAGATTGCTAGGTACAAGACCATGAGACACATCACAACAGAATAGAACTGCAGAGAGGATGAACAGGACAATCCTGGAAAAGGTAATGTGTATGCTACACTTTGCTAACTTAGGTAAACAATTATGGGGTAAGGCAGTTTCAACAGTAGCCTACCTAATCAACAGATACCCCTCAACAGCCCTTGGTTTTAAAGTACCTGAGGAAGTATGGTCTGGACGAGCCATTGATTACTCTAAACTAAGAATTTTTGGCTGCCCTGTTTATGTGCATGTTAACGAAGAAAAACTTGAGCCCACATCCAAGAAATGCTTATTTTTGGGATACCCCGAGGGAGTCAATGGCTACAGATGTTGGTTAAATGATGGAACTAGATCAAAGTTTATTACCAGCCGAGATGTCATCTTTAACGAGGAAGAAATGATGAAGTAATGTCTTGAACAAAACAAAATGAGCCTAAGTGAAAATAAAGATGGGCATTCAAGCACTATGAGTCAACATAATTCTGAGGTGGAGCTCAAGTCGAGCATAAAACCAGAGAAAGAACAGGTCATTGAAGAAACTCATGTTGATGTTCAACCTGATCTAAGTAACTATCAACTGGCAAGGTTAGGATTAGGAGGGAGATTAGACCCCCAAAACAGGCTAGGCTATGCTGAGATAATAGCCTGTGCACTATCCACAACAGCTGAGTTCATAAGTGATGAGTCGAGGACACTTAGGGAGGCCATAGGCAGTGACAAGAAACACTTTGGAACCAGGAAATGGTTGATGAGATAAAGACACTGAGAAAGAATAACACTCGGATACCTGTCAATAAGCCTAAGGATCAGAAAATAGTTGGTTGCAAGTGGATCCATAAGATAAAGGAAGGAGTTCCTTAAATTCAAAGTGTCAAGTACGAAGCTAGGTTGGTAGCAAATGGATACTCTCAAAAGAAGGTATAAACTTCAATGAAATTGTTTCACTGGTGGCCAACATACTTATATTAGGATACTATTGTCTATGATCGCAGTCCATGACTTTGAGTTAGAACAAATAGATGTCAAAACCGTATTTTTATATGGAGATCTATAGGAGACCATATACATGGCACAACCTGATAGATACGCAAAAAAAGAGGGGTTTTTTTTAAAATTAATTTATTTTTAATTTTATTTTCAAAAATAATTTAAAAAATATATATATTGCAACTTTATGGCAATCCATGGTGCAGACGTGGAGCACCGTCTGTGCTTACGTGGAGCACCGTGCGTGCTTTGTAAGCACGAACGGTGCTCCACGTTGGAGCGTCCGCGCTCTGTGTCGAGCGTCCGTGCTTCGTAGGAGCGGACACTCCATGTGTGTGCTCAATTCACCCCTCACCCCCTCACCTTATCCTCCTCCCTTATCTCTTCATTCCTCCTTCTTTACCCATTCATTTTTTCCTTCTCTCTTTTTCATAAATTTTCCTCCCCTCTCAAAAGTTTTTCGACATCGGTGCTTACCTTATATTGAATTTTAGAAGATCGACAACATATTTCAGAATGGCAGAGAATCGAGGTCCCGAAGATTCCAGTGTCCTCTATTTACAAGAGACACATATGTCATCAACAATTTCTTCCTTACAGTTGATGATATTATCAAAGTGAAGAGGTCAGACAATTTGATTTGGAAGTTATACACTGATAATTATATACACAATCGTGTGCTTACATTTTTGAATCATATGAGTTTCTATAGAGTTTTAGAATGTGGTTCACAACTTTTTGATAATCATTTGATTACTGCTCTTGTTGAACGTTGGCGACGCGAGACACACACGTTTCATTTTCCATGTGGTGAAGCAACCGTCACGTTACAAGATGTTTCAATAATTTGGGGTCTAACAATTGATGGTGAAGCAGTCACTGGAATAGATGTGTCACATAAAGTTGAGGAATGACAACACATCTGTTTGGATTTTTGCCATCATCAAAATATTTGAAAGGTGGTCATCTGTCTATGACTGCACTATACGATCATTGTATGTCTAACATTGTTACTGATAATACTTCAGAAGTAGATGTTGTTAAATTTACCCGTTGTATAGCGTTAATGATTATTGGAGGAATAATGCTCCCTGACTATCAAAGAGGGTTTGCTAGACTAATATTTTTGCAACTGTTACGGGATATTGATAATGTGAAGTCTTATAGTTGGGGTAGTGCAGTTTTAGCATTTCTATACCGTGAGTTGTGTAACGCGTCACGTATAGAGAAGACTACAATGGCTGGACCTTTATATATCTTGCTGGTATAATTAATGTAATGTGATTATTTAACACAATTTTTTTGTTAATTTTGTTGATATATTTTTATTATTATAAGCAGATATGGGCATGAAGCAGGATTAAATGTGTTAACCCTGACCGAGGTGGGTTAACATTAGGTGTACCTCCTGTTGATCCAGATGCTATTATTCTAGTTTCTCCGTATGGTGCACGGTATTATTTAAAAATTATTGTGGTAATATCATATATATCTCGTATAAATTTTTGATATGTAATTTTTTTTTAAATTGTAGTTGGAAAATTGAATTCAGTTACACACATTCGCCAACACATGCTGTAAGAATTATAAGGGATTCTATAGATCATATGAATATTAACGAGGTATTCTTTAATTTTAATATTTAATAGTGATTAAATGAAGATGATTTTGTTTTGAGTAGATGAATTTATAATCTGAACATTTTAATTTTTTACAGTTTAATTGGGTCGTTTATCATAAGAATGACATAGATGTGAAGACGATTATAGATTCATACGACAACAAAATATGACGATGTGTTTGTCTTCTTATATGCTTTGACATTGTGGAGATGCACCGTCCTAATCGGGTGATGCGACAGTTTAGAAGACGACAATCAATTACAGGGTCTGCCGTCGACAATGATGATATGCATAATATCACCAGAATAGGACATCGAAACACCGATTGGAGAGATTATCATAGAAATTCAATTGAGTTGTGGAATAATAGGCTGAGATATGTTGCAAAAGGGGTGCGACAAGGGTTGAATGCCCAGAAAACATAGTTCAGTGTCTTACTCATTTCAGTGTTGGCCCTGAGATGCTTCCACTCCACAACTGTTCCCGGATTATATTTGGACAAAGCAAGCATATATTTGGGAAGTAATTGAACGGAGCTCTCCCATGTACCATAAGCAATTTCCATAGCACGTTTCAAACTGCGCCATGCCTTCGTGTACGAGATTTGATATCAATATTTATCTTTCACATTTTCGATTATATACTTAATCTCGTACGCAGGATCACAACGAACAACTCCCAATAGCGTATGTGCCACCATTTGACTGTTCAAATTCTTATGATCTATACCAATAGAAGTAGATATAAAAGTGTGAGGTCCGCCATATTTTGTTATTTTTCAATACCCAGTCTTGACCTTCAAAGAAGCGCGAAGTCCCAATCGACAAATTACCGTAGAAGAATTGTTTTTACAACGTAACTTCCACAAACTGCGTGTGCTTTCCACGACACGGTACTCACGCCTGACAAGTCTTACTGAATAATCCTTCACAGATGCAATAAGATCATTCTTATCTTTAAATAACATATTAACACATAATTCACCTCTATCCGGATTGTAATAGCTTGATTGTACTCCAGAAGGTACATCGACAGAATCGGGAGGCTCTTCCCCAAAAAATTTATTAAAAAATGATGGCATTTCAGAAGTGTTTGAAAGAAATGGTACAGTCTGCCTCTGTAATGTGTCACGAGGTGGTTGTCGAGATGATGTTCCCTCATCAGGATTTGTACAAGTATTCACTTCATCATTAACATTCAATTCTTCTTCTTCTTCTTCAGACTCACTGTATGATATATCGGATTCAGAATCAGTCCTCAAAATATCATCATTATTGGCCTGATCCGGACAACGAGCACTCGTATCTAATGTTGGATTCGGCCAATATGGAACATGATGTTGTTCCGACGAAACATTAATATATTGATCCCAAGACCCACTTACATCATCGAAACTCATATTACCGAGTCGTTCAGTAACCTGTGGAATCAAAGATTCTTGCTCCTGATAACCATCATATGTAGAAGTACCGAGTTGATTATTGAAACCAGAATCGGATGCATGTCGAACGTAGGAGTCAGGATCATCAAATCCAACATGATGCTCAATTGAATTTGCTTCCACGTATAAATGCAACATATGCATATTGTCACATTGCATTATAAACTGTAAAGAATCATCATCAACGAGATTGACTTGAATTTCATGCCAAGATGATCTTTTCATGAATGAATATTTTGTTGACAACTTCAAAGAAAAATTCGTTGGATCGATTCCTAACTTTTATGCACAACTTCAACCAACTCCAACAAATTAATAGACCGTAATACTCGTATCGGTCTAACAAATGGAATGCTATATTCAACTGATCCATTATCGATAACCACGTGACCACCAAAATATAAGAGTATATCGATATGAGACATTTTGCCAATAAAACTTGAGAGAAAATTGAAGAAGAAATTGATAATGCAATTTTCTAATATATCATCGTTTATATAGAATAAAAAAGTTCACTGCTGTTTACGTTTCAATTATTTATGTACGGGTGAAATTCTGAATATTCACGTGAAGCGTTACGAGTCTGAATGAATATTCATGTGAATCGTTCAGAAATATTCACGTGAATTGTTCAGAAAAGAAAAACAAATGGACAGAAAAAAAACCGAAAAAAAATATTGATTTTGACAGAGTTCGTGCTTACAAAGCACGGAGTGGCTCCACGTGGGAGCACTGTCCGTGCTTTGTAAGCGCGGACGGCTCCACGTGGAGCGCGGAGGCTCCAACGTGGAGCACCATCCGTGCTTACAAAGAACGGACGGTGCTCCACGTCCGCACCATCCGTGCTTACGAAGCACGGATTGTCGTAAAGTTGCAATATATATATTTTTTAAATTATTTTTGAAAATAAAATTAAAAAATAAATAAATTTTAAAAAAACCCAAAAAAAGAGTCTAAGCACGGATTGCCGTAAAGTTGCAATATATATATTTTAAATTATTTTTGAAAATAAAATTAAAAAATAAATAAATTTTAAAAAAAACCCAAAAAAAGAGTCTAAGCACGGATTGCCGTAAAGTTGCAATATATATTTTTTTAAAATTATTTTTGAAAATAAAATTAAAAAATAAATTAATTTAAAAAAAAAACCCAAAAAAAGAGTCTGTTTGCTAAGAAAACATTTGTAAATTTGATATCTGACTAAGACATTAATGTAAAATTTTTTACTGATCCGTACTTTCAACCCTTATGTTACTAGCTAATGACTTATGAATTACAACTCGTTTGTCAAAGTGCCAAGTTTGAAACGAAAACTTAGGTTTGAGACCCAATTGTAGCAAATACCTCCTCAAACTAGAAAAAAAATATATTATCTGAAACTTTAAATTAGGCAATTTAAGTTTTAAAAGTTGAAAGCAAAACTTGGAAGATATTCTGGAATGCATGAACTTTACTACAAAGCAATTACTTGTTTCATAAGACTCTAACGTGACCAGTCCACTTGCAGTTATTACAACCAAGATTCCTGGCCATCTACACCAAACACTGCAAAATGGCCTTATAACTATTTACTGTGACACATAAATAAGGTCACTTGAAATATCAAATATGCAGAGCAAGTTACATTAGCATCATCATATTGTTGGATTATTCCAACCCTTTCTTACATGGATGCCATTACAGATAAGTCGAGTCGTCCCCTCCATTCCTCCCCAGGCTTCAAAGTAACCGGCTTCTCCATCACAGATGCATCTACACATAGCATGACTTTATACTCTTCGTCTCCAAAATCTGTAATGGCTTTAGATTTCTTCTCCCATGGATTCCAAACCACTGTGATTATCCGTTCATAGAACTTAGTTTTCTCAAAAGAACATGAAAATACGTACTCATGAGTCAATTCAAATGTGCTATACCAATATCAGGGAGACCATCCTTTCTGATCACAAAAGTCCTCTTTTTTTCATGATCAAATATAGCAACTGCATCTGAAGAGCTAACATAAATTCGATCCACCTTTGATAGAATGCACATCAACATCATCCTTAACATATAAACATTCTAAAGAATGGCAATCTGCCTTTTCTTAGAGAAACCTGGTTTACCTCAGATTCGAAAGTTAAGGCGTCTCCTTGTTCTGTAAAGCGCTCTCTGTTACTCAGATTGTCGAGGTAGTCGAGTGTCTCCAGTCCCTCTACTCGTACTTCACTGATATTTAAATGAACTTTTAGGTATAATATTCTGCGAGCTTCAAAGTATAAAACATACAATTTTTTGATAAGATCCTGCATAAATTTCAAATCTTCACCTGATATCTGAGACGGAGAAATAAGTGTGGTAGGCAAAGGAGAAGCTAAAGGGCTTGCAATTAACGTTCCTAATCCGTGATACCAAAGTCAGATATCCATCAGCAGACAGGAGCACCCTCAGACGGAGTTCAAAACTGATAAAAAAAAAATATCAAAAGATCGTTGAACCCAATTTCCCGAAAACATAGTAAGATTTTCAGACAATATTTTTCACCACTCTAAGAAAAGATATTTATGATAGGCAAAATTCCAAGAAGTGGATGGGATTTATTTATACCTTTGAGGCCAAATCTTGAGATCATCATCTGATGGTTTAAGAAGCAGATCGATAAACGTTTTGCCATTCGAATCAACGGACTGCAGAGGAGGAGGATTGTCATCAATGGTCCACATTTTGTTCCTGACGAAGCCATGTTGCTCCAGTGAACCACGGCTCCCAAACTTGGTCAATTAATTTAGAAAACGCATTATTTATATTTCAAGTCTAAGGGAGAAACAAAAACAACCAAAAAATGATTAAAAAGATGAAGTTTCCTAGATTGTACAAATATAGTAGCTGCAGATGATAAGATTAGAAAACCTGCGAAAAACAAATAGGAATCCCTCCCCTGACAACTGCAGGTGGCTTCAAAATGGCCTGTTGAGGAATAACGAAACACAAATCCAAAACACTATGTGTAAGTTTTGCACAACAGCGATAAATAATTCGAGTGGTTTCCGCAAGTTCTATATATTCTTGTCAATTTCATCAGATGAACAGAAAGAAACTTCTTCTACACTGAAGTCGTAGATATTATTATCTTACCTTACTACTGGTAAACAGCAGCTCCTCGCCCCATTCGTTTTTCCATGAAAGAATCTGTCCTCCATGCAGGCTAACCTGAGAAAGATATTGAAATATTCACGAGACATCAACTCAATATCCAATCTAAGCAGAGCCCTTACCATTAGAAATCAAATTTACACAAGAAAATTTAGTGACTTTAAAAAGATCTAACCCGTGCTGACGCTCCACGAGGACTCCGAAGTAGAACCTGAGAGACTCCATTTTTATCCTTAATCACTTCAACACCTCTTATCCGATTACCATATGCCGCAGAATGATCCATCTCAAGAGCACAAATTGAGCATGGATTGATGAACAGATCAAATCCTCTTTCATGTACCGCCCAAAAACTTAGAACAATAATTTATACGAATGGTTCAAATTATTCTCAAAGGTAAATCATTGAAGGGGTTGAGTATGGGAGGTTTGGTTTCTTTATCTGGAGATGTTTTCTCGTGACAGAGAGCTGGTTTCTTGTGAATGCTAACAAAATTTCTAACTACCAAAACTTCCAAGTGTAAATCAACAACAACTAGCATTCAATTGGAATGGATAATAATAAACTACACTTCACTTCTGAATTTCTTACATATATGATCACAATTCTTTTAAGAATTTTTATTTTCAAGAAAAAGGATTATCGCTCTTATCCCCAAGCTGAACAAATATATAAATAGACAAAGATTGATGAAAAGTTTATACAAAGCACACAAATACAAAAGAGTGGCAGCCAACAAGGGTTCAAATCAGCCAAATCACATAGCATTTGGCTGGGCAATTTGCATTTCCATCCACACTTTAGACAAATTATTAAATTATTATATAAAAAAAAAACTAGAAGAACTGGTGAAATTACAAGTTATCTTTTCCTAGTATAAGTTCACTAAAATACAACGTGGAATTGCTGAGAATTATAAATTTCGAATATATATATATATTAGATATTTTTTAACCATCAGGTGTAGTTTTCAATTTTTTGAATCGAGGGTCATATTTTAATTTTACCATTTTTGGGTCTGCTGGGGAAAAGAAAAGTTAAAAGAAAAGATGAACGGAAAGTGAGTTGTATGACGTCATAAAAAAATCAAAAGTTTAATAAAAGTTCGTGAAGAAATCTTTTTCAGGGTACGGTGGTCCATGTTTTGATATAGAATTTTTCAGCATTTTTTTTAAATATATTTTGTATGGTTGTTTAACATAAAAGTAAGTGGTAATTAAATTGTGTATATCATATTTAATATTCAGAACATACAACAAAATGTATTAATTTAACACACAAATAAACTTTAATAAATAGAATACGACAAATTATATGCATAAATATAAATACTTGCACGATGCATCAAGGCAAAATATTCAGTATAAAATTGTAAATAGTTTACGAAAACAAATACTAGTGATACTTATGAAAATTATCTTCCTTGACAACTCAAGGAAAAAAATTGCGTCCAAAACCACCCAAACCCAAAACCACAAAGGAACTACAATTTCGTTTAAACCGGAGCCACAAATAATTTTTCAACTAACACTGTACACGAGTGTTTTCTTCGAGTGTCTACAACACTACACGGCAACACAGTACAAAACATGAGTCAATCACATAAACTCTTCAATGAAGTAAATCGTCGCTCTTCGTGCTAAGTTTTTCTGCTCTCCGTTTTCTCTCTCAAAAAACCACGCACCGCCACAACTCTTATATCTTATTTATATATTCTCTTTGACCTAGAGTCTATTCCATAAAAGAGTCTTACATTATATGAAAACTAAAGTTTTATTAGAACTTAAACTCTTTTCACTAGTGATATAATATCTACGAATAAATCAAATCTTGTTAGTCTAGAAAAATAAACTCTAAATTACTATATTTCAATATTATCAATAAAAGAAAATAGTTAAGGAATATATATTCCTTTCATATTTAATCGACAATGTTAAATTCTCAAAGTATATATTATATACAGTTAACCCTTTTTTTTTTACCCTCCATAACGCCAATCTACTCCATTATATTTTTATGGCAAAAACTTGTATGAG
Organism: Primulina huaijiensis; assembly: GCF_012295235.1. NCBI lineage: Eukaryota > Viridiplantae > Streptophyta > Magnoliopsida > Lamiales > Gesneriaceae > Primulina > Primulina huaijiensis. The sequence goes on along the minus strand of NC_133312.1, from coordinate 4,754,823 downwards.
ACGGTCTCACGGATCGTCTTTTGTGAGACATATTTTTTATTTGGGTCATCAATGAAAAAGTATTATTTTTTATGCTAAGAGTATTACTTTTTATTGTGAATATCGGTAGAGTTGACCTGTCTCACAGATAAAGATTCGTGAGATCGGTTCACAAGAGATACACTCTATATTCAATTATTCAGTTTTCCAAAAATGATATAGATTGATTTTAAAAAAATTATAATTTTAAATGTATAATTTCAGTTGCCTAGCTGAAATATAACCACATTATTTTTAAAATAGTAATAATAATCACAAATTCTAAGATATTGAATAGGTAGGGTAATTAATAAATTGAGGTGGAAAGCTTTGAATGTGTTGTGGCGAAGGAAAAATGCATTAACTAATCCGATCCCTTGTTGAAAAATTGACTAGATTTAGGGACTTTTTCAAACAAACTAAAAGGATCATCCTGAGCTACCAAAAGCTAGCCAGCCAGCCTGACAGATAATTTATAATAAAAAAACAATATTTTTTAATGTAAAAAACAATAAATTTTTTTTAATTAGAGACTCAAAAAAAACTCTGTCTCACAAAATTGACCAATAATAGCATCTCACAAGAGTTTTCGAGAAATAAGAACTGAAATTATTAATATTTTAATAATTATACCAATAATTTAATCATATTTATGACAATTTTAATAGAGTAACTCGATGTTCTTCGAGTTGAGATAGAGGTCTAAAGGCAATACCTGATGGAAGAAGATTATATATCTCGAATAGGCCTTTTAATTGGCAAATTTTTTTTTTGGGAAGATCGTGAGTTCTTTGGGATTCAATGGAGTTCAACAAATATCGAACAAAGAGAACATCGGGAAAAAAATCTCTATTCATCGAAATCAAGATGTTGGATTGCGACATAAAAATTGATTCTTTTAGTTGTACTGAAAATCGACATTTGAAACGAGCTCATATTAGATGTAAAAAAGTTGCATATGATATATCAATATATATGTATCATATTTTCTAATATGAAATACAAAATCCTTTCAAAATTATAATTTTTAAGCACTCTTAACATTAAAGTTTCATGTGACAAGACTTGTAGCTTAGTTGATCTCACCCGTTGCCTTGCTCCTAAACTATCCCCTTCACGTTGTTCTTAAAACTGATTGAATCACTATAAACACACACATACACATAGAGAGATAAGTTTTCGTCAAAAATGATTCAATCAACATGACTCGCTTTTCTGAAATTTCAAGATCTGAAACTTATAATTAAATTCACGTCCCTTGAAAAAATTAAGAGTTAAAGTTTGAATTTGTATCTTGAATATTCTTTCATCCAAGATTTATATATATATATATACACACACATATATACACGTGGGGTGGGGCTACTCCCATTTTTCAACTAAATTCAAAGCATGGAGTTAGTGATGCAAACTGGAATAAATTAATGTTTTATTTTATTTTATGTTTTTATTATTCAATCGTTTTATTTATTTTTTCAGCGCTGTCCCATTTGGACAAAATGGAAACTCGTGTTTAGTTTCCTCTTTCAAATCAAATTACCAAACATTTCCGATCCTTAAAAGGTTAAAGAATGAAATTTGGTAAAAACTTGTGTGAGACGGTCTCACGGGTCGTATTTTGTGAGATGGATCTCTTATTTGGGTCATCCATGAAAAAGTAAGGTTAACCAATGAAATTTGACAAAAACTTGTGTGAGACAGTCTCATGGGTCGTATTTTGTGAGACGGATATATTATTATGGTCATCCATGAAAAAGTATTACTTTTTATGCTAAGAGTATCTCTTATTTAGGTCATCTATGAAAAAATATTACTTTTTATGCTCAGAGTATTACTTTTTATTGTAAATATCGGTAGGATTGACCCGTCTCACAGATAAAGATTCGTGAGACCGTCTCACAAGAGACTTTCTCATGAAATTTTATGTAATCATTACTTGAAGATCAATCGTTTCAAGAGAAAGACAAAAAACTTGTGTGAGACGATCTCACAGGTCGTATTTTGTGTAATCCATGAAAAAGTATTACTTTTTATGCTAAGAATATTAATTTTTATTGTGAATATCGGTAGAGTTGACCCGTCTCACAAATAAAGATTCGTGAGACCGTCTCACAAGATACCTATTCTTCAAGAAATTTTGTAAATCATCAATTTAATGTGATTAATATTCTATATATTTTAAAAAATAATTGAGTAATTTTTAAATTTAAAGATATGTCTAAATAAATCTCGTGAAATTTTTGTTGCAGATGAATTAATCCGTCCATATATATATATGTTAAAACCAGGTTCATTAAGTGCGCATAAAATGAACGGATTTGGTCGTTAGCATTTCCTGTTCGGTTCTGACTTGATAAAGGGGATTTTTTAGGGGTTTGACCATCCAAGTTGGTGAGAAAACATTTTGTATGATGGGTTTGATTCTTTCAACCAACACTTTCTCGAGCGAGTTTCTTGTACAAGATTTGTCTATTATAGTTTACATGACTAGTGTAGTTTGTAAGCTACTATGTCATCACAAGAGTTTACTCAGTACACATCGAATGATAATAGTTGCTGATTTCGTTATAAGAAAAAAATGAATTTTTTCCCCTCCATATTATATCAATTACTTGATATTTCATGATAGATTTGTGATAAAAAAAAATTAGGCTATGTTTGATAAAGTTGAAAGAAATAAGATAAAAATAAAATTTATTTTGGAATGAAATGAAAATAAAAATTAAAAGATATATGCCATGAGGAATACGTACGTTTTACCGCAATAAAATATAATGTTACACATAAGCTCAATTACCATATATTTCATTTATTTATACTTATAAATTTCATTATAATTACTATTATTATGATAATTATTTTATAAACATTTTTCACATCGTTCTCATAATGTAAATATGCAATGTGCGTTGAAGAAGAAATTAAAAGTAAAATATAAGACATTGTCTAAAATAGGCTTTTAAAACGATAATACAAGAGCTCCAGTAAAGAACTGAAGCGTATAAAAATCGTGAAAACTAGATCTTGAATGGCATTTATAAGATATGAATTTATAAATAAAAGGTACATTTATAATTATAAGAGTTATGTAATTTGATCCTACCAAGATCAATCTTCTCTCGGTAGGAGGTTCTGCATCCATGGGAGAACAACCAAATCTTATTAATGAACAAATCAATTACAAAGTTTTCCCGCTCCCGAATAGAAAATACAATATGAGAATTTTGCATCAAATCTCTCTACAGAGAAGATCTTCTTCCCTTGATTTTCCTATGTGACTTTTACGAAGAATTTTCAAAACTAGTGAGTCTCCCAGCCTTCCCACCATCATTTTATAGAATTGACCTTCTTACTCGAGTTCAGAGCAGTTGGCACTAGACATCATATCAGTTCGAGATTTGTAAAGTTTGTCATTTTTGTAAATATCTACGAACAGATCTTCCTCAATCGATCATCAAATAAGGTCAACGATCAGACTAGATTCTTCGCATAGATTGCACTAGAAATCTAAACGAAATTTGATTCGAAATTGAATAGCCGGAATTTCAGAAACCCATTGACTGGCCCCGGCGCACAATGGAAGAAGTGGCCGAAAATTTTTCTTCAAAAATTTAGGGATATAAATTTTGAATTTAGTAGTCATCACTAGTAATATTATTTTAGTATATTCTAAATTTATTAAATAAATAATTGTGAGCTCGTTATAACTCCGATCGATAATCAGACAGCGCCTATGTGTCAAGAGTGTAAATCTTGTTCATATAATGAAAATGAAAATTCCGAAGGACAAAATTTTCCACTGACCCATTTTTGGCAGCTGCCAGTTTTGTAAACTCTTTCACTAAAACCGACAGTTTCACTCTCCCCACTTAATTAATTGTTAAGCTAATTTTCACATCTTCCATCATATGAAATCAATACTTGTGTGATCTTCAATGGTTAATTGATACAGTTGTTGCAATATTTGCTATCTGCAAGTGTACGGTGTCAATATTTATAGTCAGTAGAATAAGAATAATCAGACTTTATTTATAAATTAATTACTACAATTAAAATAATCAGACTTTATTTAGAAAATTTAGTAGAATGTTCATTGATAATTATGAACTAAAATTAATGAAAGCACACGAACGATTAAAAATCAGTGAGAATAAGAATCTAGAGATACGATTTCACTTGGTCTTCACTATATTAAAATTATCATTGATATTTATATTCCTGTTTACTACCCAAGAATTTTCAATTATTCCTACTCCCTTTCCCAAGTGGTGCATATTAATCAATTATCTAAAGTCGATTTCAATATCCCTATCAACAATCAAACCATAAATAATTTCAATAACACAATAATTATTTCAATAGTTTCGTTGGAGTTATATGCTTTTCGAACTCTATAAACATCAACAATATATTTTCTTAAGGTTCTATTCAAAATTTCCTCTCCTGAGTGATAGACCTCAAATAAATATGACAGTCCAATTATTGATCAAGTAATTGAAAGCAATAAGATCCGAAAAATATACATAAACAAAGGAGTAATTTGCATATATAAATCAACAATTCATAAATAAATATTCGATCAAGATACGTCGTCATCTAGATTTAATAGATTAGTTCATGAATGAAAAACCACAAAATAAATTCATGTTCTTCAACATCACTAATAGACTAAAATTAAGTAAGAAGAAGGGAAAAAGAATCGAATCATAATTGTGGTTCTGTCCCTAGTAGATGCGCTCTTCGTCTTTGTTCTTCATTCTCGCTCTCTTTCTCGTTTTCTGGAATTTTTTTGCGTGACTGCGGCCCTTTCCTTTTTTTTTTTTGTGGCTAGGGTTTAAATTTTTATATGTACATGGATGGTTGTGAAAGCCTAAGAAAAAGCCCATCAGATTCTGCGGTTGAGTGCCTCTCCTGCGCGCGCGCACGGGGCTGTGCAGGATTTCTCGCAGCCGCGCGCAGGCTTCTGTTTTATGTGCGATGGGGCACAAGTTTCTGCAATTTCCTAGTATGCAATTTTCACAAACTCAAAGCCTATAATTTTGTCTCTGCATAGCCAGTCTTGCTTAGATAACTTCATTAGTCATCTTTCACTCACATGGTCTAGCCTTAAATGTCATAGTTTTGACTTGTTTTATGTTTCTTTTGCCATAGCAGCTCCATCTACAATTGTATTCCTTGAATCACGTACAGAGAGTTTTTCCTTATAGTTTTCATGACTACCAATGATCATTTCATTACTTTCATGATCCCATTTTCGGATTTTAACATATATCCATAACAGTCTAGTGATATCAAATTTCTCTTTAATTCAAAAAAGTATCTCACTTGATGTAGAAGTCTATCTATTACATTGCACATCCTCAATCTCACAAAATTTGTGGCCTTTATTCCACAAGGCTTGTTGTTCCCTAAGAGCACCAATCTTTCGTGACATTCTTTTAGATTTTCAAACCAAGATTTCGTTGGAAACACTAGGAATGTGCACCCGAAATCAAGAATCCATTCATTATTCACTACAAAAAAGGCCTACGACAACGGTGTTTCACCGTTGTCGTACGTCCTGAAAAACCGTTGTTAAAGCTCCTGTGGTTAAAACGTTCGCTCAAAACAACGGTTTTTCACCGTTGTCGTATGTTCAATTTGCGATGGTTAAATAAAATTAACGACGGATTTATGAAAAACCGTCGCTAATTAGCGACATTTTATTTTAGCGACTGTTTACCATAAATTCCGTCGCTAATTTTAGCGACGTTTTTTTCATGATTTCCGTCGCTAATATTTTCAGTAAAATAAAAAAATTACTTTTAATAATTTAACAAATCTAAAAAAAACTTACAATTTGACTATGCTAACAATATTTATGAACTTAACTAACACTTAAAAATTTACAAAAGTTAAAGCGAAAAAATTTATCATAAATTGAAACTAAAATCGTATAAGAGAGAAAAATTTTAAGCGTTGTGAAGTGGTGTGGAGGAAGAACCGAAAGTGAGGATATTTATAGACAATTTGCGACGGTTTTTGCTTAAACCGTCGCTATAGCAAAACCGTCGCATATTTTAAATTTGCGACGATTTTGTTTTTAGCGACGGTTATGCAAAAATCGTCGTTAATATTAGCGACGGTTTCAAAAAAACCGTCGCTAATTTAAAACATGCGACGGTTTTACTTAAAACCGTCGCTATATATAGCGATAGATTATACACTGTCGCTAAATTTAGAGAAGATTTTAAGCAAAATCGTCGCTGTATTTAAACTATTGACATTTTTGCTGAAATCGTCGCTAAAATTATCGACGGTTTCAGCAAAAATGTCGCTAATATGTCCAAAAAACACACTAGTCAACCACGGTTTTACAAAATCGTTGTCTTTGACACTAAAAAACACTTAAAGACAACGGTTTTATAGAACCGTTGTCATTGACCCTAAAAACCGTTGTCTTTTGCCCCCAAATATAAAACCGTTGTCTTTTGCTTAAAAATCGCACATACAACAATGGTTTTCAATAAAATCGTTGTTAAAAAGCAAACCGTGTAAAAACCGTTGTCGTATGTGCGTTGTTGATTTGGTTTTTTCTTGTAGTGATTTGAATCTTGGT